>NC_080581.1:20323808-20627260 GCF_029962835.1 Magnolia sinica
TTTCTTTCCATGTAGACCTATCCAAGCAAAATCGTTATAAAAAGAAGAAGAATTCATCTTCTAAAAGTAGAGATTTTGCTATTTCTTTTCTTTTCTTTTCTTTTACATACTCCTTAGCAAAAGATTCATCTAAACAAAAAATTTTATGAAAGAATTTTTTTTTTTTTTTTAAAAAAAACCCTAATCCTTTAAAAGTTGAATATTTGCAATATTGTTTCTTCATTTCACAAAAAAGATTGGCAGAGACCAGTCAAAAAGCACAAAAGTCACCGGAATGCAATGGTAAAAAAAAAAAAAAAAAATTAGTTAACCAGAAGTGTAAAAAAGTAATGATCTAAAATGTGGTGCTATATCTGTGCTCCCATAAAACCTTGCGTGCACCTGCATACAAGGCAGAAAAATATATTCAACTAACCTGTGTAAGACAATATAGCACTAAAACAAATTTGTTTTCAGCCCTTTAGTATGGTCGATCCGCCTGTTTTTCTCTATTTTATTTTTTAAAAGTTTATTAAAATAAAAACACATCAATCTCTTTATTAATTTCATTCTTACAAGAAAAGAAAAAATAATCATTTTTGGAACAAGACAAGAAACCTTTCATGGTCACCTAATAAATGGACACGTTAGCTGATTGTTTCTTTTGATAACTAAGATAATCATGTGAGTTTCCCACACACTGAGGGTGACCACTAGCAACTCATCCACTGTACTTGTGGCATCCACACGAACCAATCCAGACCGTCCAAATTGTTGGTCCCATCACCATATGAGACCAAACCTGGAAATTATAAGAAAATCTTAACCATCAGTTGATAGCAACTAAACGATCCATATTGGATGGGTGATTAGGATAATTTGAACAGTGCACTTTTCGTGCCACAGTCCACCCATAATAAGGTCTGTGGTTTAGACGGCCCGGATTATGGCCTTGTATGCCATAGGTGAGGGGGATAAGCTGCCACAAGTAATGAACTGATGGTCAGGCGAGAGAATCCTCCCACTGGTCGCCTAGTTACTTGTTGCAAGCACTAATAAAATGGGGATCCACATGAAACCAACGACCATGTCATTGATAAAGCTATTCAGGAAGGGGCCCACATTAATTGCAATAAAATAATATCAATGCATTGACAAGATCTTGAAAAAGACATTTTATAACACAAAATAAATAAATAATCCTTGGTTGTATCATTTCAGACAGTTTCATTGAAATGTTCACTGATAAATGCTAAGGTAATCCCTACGAAGAAGATAACGAAGAAGTGAAACTCAGGGCACGTGCGCAAGATCCAATCCGTTCATCGGGTGGGCCCACTAGAACATACCCCAGCACTAAATATTAAGCTTGTTCCACTCATTAGATGTGACACACATTTATAAGAAACCAATTATTAGGAAAAAAAATGACACAGGTCTATATTCATCGTGCACATGTATTGCCGGATGAGTGGATTGCACTGATTTTAGTCCAGGAAATGTTAATTACGGGACCCACCTAGTGAATAGAATGGATCCTGCACGTGTGCCGTATTGGCAAGTGTGCCGGATTGCCTCTTCAATCTCTCCTCACATGGAATTGGAGGATCCTTGGCGTGAGATTATTTTCTGATGGACCTTTGGAGCCGATTATTGGACGACTTGATGGCCCATCTTAACACGCCACAAAACAATACGTCTTTGAAAAGTAGGCGTGTGAAGGCATTCAACTTTCTCAACTCTAATATATCATTACACTTTGAAATTGATATGCAAGACTTCTATGTATGAAAAGTGAAAACCCAAGCCAAGAATAAAAACTCCTACCTCTAAAAACTCCAACCAATTATTGAAGGTCATATAAGATCGAAGATCATACATCATATGTAAGTTTTTGGAAAGTCAAATTTAAAGAAGGATTTTGAAAATCCTGTATGAATAAGAATTCTAAGATTTTTATGACAACATATAAACTTGAATAATTTTTAAGAGTCTTGCTTCGATAGCAGGTAGAGATCTCATATTTCTCTTGTAATATGGTCATCTTATATTTTGTGCTTTAAGAATGCAAACTATAAAAAAGCCTAATGACTACCCGGTGGAATTCACCTTTTTTTCCTATCCAAATAACAAAGAAGGTGACACCAATGGAAAAATAAAATAAAATTTCATATTTTTGAAAAACATTCTCTAAAATATTAGTTAGCCGTGGTGGGTCTTCTTCTTGCAATAGATGATTCAGTTTGTTCAATATGTCCAACCAAGCCACTATAAAATGTTTGTGAGACAAATTACAGAACTTGTACGAAATGAAATAAATGTGAAATAAGATTTTTCTTCCACGGCAGTCATACAACTTGAAGATGAAGGGTTCTCTTTGCAAGAACACTTAAACGGGTTTAATAAACAAGTTAGCAAAGTAATGATCGTTGATATGAAAATTAATGATGAAGAAAATGATGCTCTTATACTTTGTTTGATGCTAGATCTATGAGATGGTTTGATTATGAATCTTCATAGCTGTTTAGATCTTAATATGGAGTCAACCATGTCCACACTATTTACCGAAGAGCCCCATAGAAAAACATGAGGAATTCTCTCTTGCTATGATGGTCAGAAGAAGATCTACTAAGAGAGATACCAATGGAAGAGATAATATGATATCCAAATAAAAAATGCATAAGATAGAAAAGTGTTGAAGTTATGAAAACAACTTGTAAAATAAATTGTAAACTTAGGAAAGCAAATCAAGAAATTTTCAAACCTAATTTACATGATCCATCATATTTAAAAAGGTCCCAGGGAACATAGTTCAGAACAGCGATTAATTTAAGAAAGGTGAAGTGTTACCAACAAATATTTCATAAGAGAACTTGAACCACTAATAGATTTTATATTTCGATGCTTCATTTTATATGACACCACATATGGATTATTTTTACACACATCAATTATGAAATAGCGCCACAATTTATGTCACGCCCCAAACTCGAGGATCGGGATCACTAAAATCTCGACCGTTGAATCTAGTGCTAACGGGCTCTGTAGTCCCTCAATCTTGGCTCCTAGCTTCCATACGTTGGGTTCTAACCCTAGGATCCCACAAGGAGGATTTTTAGAGTTTTTTTAATTATTTTTTTATTTTGTAAATAAGCATAACCACAAGTGCATATAAAAAAAATAATTTTAAAAAAAAACATTATCGCATATTCACTGTAATATCTGTTTAAGTATAGTCCTAGAAAGGGAAATATAAGTATAAAAAATAAAAATAAAAAATAAAAAATAAAACCAAAAGATTAGGTTTGTGATCCAATGTCAATGTTGTTAATACGCTCAGGCATAACATACAGCGTAAACAAACGTGCATAAGCTTTCTTCGAAGATTAGTAGAGTACGTGCGTGCATGCGTGATGCATATGGCAAGTATATCAATATAGAGTAAGAGAAAATGATGGAGGGCTAAGCTATCAAGTCCATGAATATTATCAGTCATACCAAGGCTATGCAATGCAAGGGCCTACATGGCCGAGTGTCATATGCTAGAGTTGTAATCCAAGCATTCTAATCCTCAATTTATCCACATATTAGAACAATTTACAAATAGGACATCACCGACATTGACTGCAACCCATCGTATGCAAGACCAAGTGAGTGAAAAAGACCTCACTATCCGCCTTATCATTGGTATATCAAAACCTACCTGGCTCACCGATAGTGAACCTATTTACAGCCGTATGGGCAAGATCAAACCCTTTCCAATCGACCTCGACACAATGGGAGACGCGGTGCCCTACCGATATCTATGAAAGTCGACATGAAAGAGTAAGCCCTCATGATCCGACAGTCTACACGAAATGAGACATTTATAAAAGCTTATGATAAATAGTGCAGGTCTAGCAGTCCACCTAACCACTACTAGAGTAGATGGATCTAATTACCCCTCTGAATCTACGGTATAAATGGCCTCAGATTATGATCTATGGCTTGGATCATTTAAGGGAAGGGCCAGATGGATAATATTAATCTCTCTATTTTCTCTCTATACTCTCATGGTTTCTCAAGAGGACATCTTTCCATTTATAAGGAAGGACCGGGATTTGGATGAGACCAGAGATTATCTAATCTTATCCTTATCTCCTTATCTAAATCTTCATTTAAAGTTAAATTTGTAATTCAACTTCAAACGATCAAGAAAAAAATAGATTAAAAAATCATAGGCTAAACCCCGTAGGACTCACCCACTAATGATAGTCCACAAGTGAGCCCCACAGGCCTATTTCTAGCATCACCTACTCAATTACGTTGTGAGATAAGCACAAAGAAGATTGTCCATCTAGCTTGTCTCATAACAACAACAAAAATATTGCAATCAAAAGAATCAGAGGCGTAGGACCAGCTGGAACATCGTTATCTTCTCATAAGTGTTTGAGTACTAAATGACCACCTAACTAACACTCATAACCCAAGCTTTACAATGCTTGTCCTAATCCCCATGACCACACCAGATGGAGTTAACTCCCGATATGGAGTACTCGACCAACATACGCACTTATCCAACTCATCGAGTTATTCTGAAAACTCGATTTTAACAAACTTCGATTTGAATCATTTTAATGTAATACACACACACACACACACACACACACACACACACACACACACACTTTTGAAAAAAAATATCATTTACAAAAATCTATCAAAAACTCGATACTGTTAGTGGATAAGTCTTCAAGTATATATTTATAGTTCTAGAAACTTGGTGTAGCTGTCACAGGATCTTCTACACGCAAATGTGTAATTTGAAATCGATCAAGCCACTTTCCTAGTGTAACTAAGTCTGGTCAATTAAAGGCCCTTCATCATTGTATACTAAAGTAACGACATTCAATCTAATCCTCCTGTACACAAGAGGAGTGTAGCTAAGGACTCAAGGAATCACCTACGGGACTGGCTACTCGCACGTTACAGTAATTAGATCGAATCAAAGTAATTTGTAGTAAGAGGTCATGTGGCTAGAATCCACATCGTGAAGTAGACAATACTTGGTATATGTCGGGCCTACAATACATAGGTCATCTCATATGAGGTACTACTTATATATCCTCACAACCTGGCTATTAATTTAAGCCATAACATTGATCGCATGAAGAGCAATGGTCAGATTATGTTATTCGACTTGATTAGTCTCATATTCAATCTTTTGGGACTGAAGGCGGATACAACTCGTTCATATCCTCATCCTTTATTATTCATAATAAAAGGAGGTTCACACCTCAGCTTATTAACATTACCCCAAATGTACCTCTCTTGTATATTTAGAGTTGGCCAACCTGTGCGAGTGGGTGACTGACTTGCTAACAAAAGTAGAAAGTGTACATGATCTCCAGATAAATGCTGATGATCTACACACCTAGTCTATATTAGTGCTCAATACTAAATAAATTGAATGCATTATTCGTTAATGAAGTATCAAAGGTGCATGACAAGTATATCGCTCAATCTCTCCTCAATTCCATTTGCTTGACATGAACTTGAAATAGATCTCTAACATAGATTTCGTCATAGGATCAACCATCATCTCCTTCATGTGAATGTAGATGAGGGTGACTTTCTGAAAGATGTGCTATCAATGTCCTAGAGGGGGTGAATAGGACCATACCAAATTCTTCGAAATAATGTGAAAATAATCTCAATCGCACAAAGTATTGAAACTTTGATTCCAAATAATTTGTAGGACAACCTTCACCAAATATTTTAGGCAAGATAACCTTACATCACGATATCTATGAAATCAAACTTTCAAAACAAAAATAGATAGGGAATCAAATAAAAAAATCACCAGGCAAGTTGACGATGCCTATTGTAAGGAAATTGTTTATTTGGTGTAGCGCTTCTCTTGAGCTTGTTGTTACTTAGGGATTGGTGATTTTGGGTAGATATTATTGAAGTGTTTTTCCCACTATTATAGAAACTAGTCTTCAAGTAAGAAAATTCTTATGTAGTAGAGAGCATATACGCGTGAAATGTGTTGTATTTCTTAAACCGGAGATAACTCTCATGTTTCTTAATATGCGAGCCTTGTTTCCTTAGGTTTTCGGAAAGTACACTCTCTTTTATTATATAGTCTATAAAAGGGGAACACATATAGAGAGGCAATCTTCTTGTTTTTCCTTGGTGAGAGATTCATTTTCAGTGAAAGAATGAGAGAGAGAGAGAGAGAGAGAGAGAGAGGTAAGGCAAATATCCTCTAATTTCTCTTGTTTTAATGAAGAAGAAAGCTTCAAGTTACTGCCCTGCAGACGTAAGCATATTGCCAAGCTACATAAATCTCTCCACCTCTTGTCTCTAATTTTTTACTTTAGATTTTTTGTTTTAGTTTTTTTCTTTTCTTTCGTAGTTTTGCTTTGCTTGCAACAATTGTGTGGGGTGTATCTTTTCACAACATATCCCTCATCCTATTATTATACCAAATGTTGGAACTAATCCACTTAACCTAGGTCATTTTTCAATTATCCAAACCATTTAATTATGATGGGCCTTGTGATAGATGTGGATAAATAAAAAAGAAACTCTCATATAGGAATATTTCATCACTTTAATAATTTAACTCTTTCATTTTTAGTATAGAACATTTCCATGATTATTGTTTTGTAGGCTAAGTTTTTATATTTCAATCTTTAAGATTTTTATGATTGCATCCATGGTTTTCACTAAAAATGATCCTCACTCAACAGTAAAAGTCATCATGTTAAGTGGGAAGAATGTTGTAGCAAACTTCACCCTTTTAATCCTTGTGACCACAAAAGTAGGGCTAGACTCTCATTTTTAGTTCTATCTAAACAACTTAAATTGTGGTCATGTTGTGGATGTAGTGTATTTCTAAAATAACACTAATTAAGCAATCTACACTATTCAACTAATAGTATCAATACAATATACCCTTAAAGGTACACACTCCAATATGAAACACTGGTGATAGATTTATGCTTTCCAAACAACTGGGAACCTTGATATATTTTTTTGCTAAAAATTTAAGCCATTTCATTCTCAAAATGGGCCATAATGCTTTTTTTTTTCTGACTGTCAAGCTATTTTGCATGAATGCCCACTAAAGGTGTAAAATGGCCTGTTTGTTAGGATAGAAGATCTAAACCATGTAAGCCTACTTGATTTGGCACTAGTTTTTTGGCCTTATTTTCTACAGCCATCCTTTTTCCAAGCAATTGATATAGAATGGTTCACGGATTCATTCATGGCTAAGATAGAACAAAGAAAAGAAGCCAAGAAGGATTCAACATACTCAGCATAGTTCGATCGGTCGACCATTATGGTCGATAGGTTAAAATTCCACCGGAATTTCCAGAAATTCCAGAATTTTTATTGGATGTTTTTTGCCTATTTTGAGAGGTCAACAGATCTGATCGACCAGTCGAAATCCAGTTCAATAGGGCGATAGATCAGGTCGATAGGTTGAAAATCACCAAATTTCCTATCTAAATCTTTGGACACTTTTTTGATTTTTTCGACCGGTCAACGACAGGTCGACGAACCTGGGAAATTTGCACAATTTTATGAATTTGTTTCCTAGTTTGATTAGAACCCTTTGATTGCATTTAGGGTTTTTAGAGTTATTTAAAGGTGTTAAAGTCCTTTTTATAATAAATCAATTAATAAACTTCTTAGAAATTTCTTATTTTCTCGTGTATTCGAGAAACCTCTTGTGGATTCAAGAGTGCCTTGTGGATTCAAGGTATTAATCACTTGAGAAAGACGATGATTGACCTCATCATGTCCTCTCCTCCATCAGTTGGTATCAGAGTGATGCTTTCTCCTCAAATCTATGGCTTCTAACAACAGGTCAGGCAACATTCCTATGGACGGTGATCCAGGAATTTTTTCTTTAAGAGTGGTGGCTTTCGAAGCAGCGTAGTGAGAGAATTGGCAAGTCATGCAAGGATTGCAAGCTTCCATCGATCACATGATGGAGGCCCTAGGGCAGCTCTGTATTCATGGCGATGATCCACCCCCAAAAAGTGCTAAAATTCATAATCGCATTGATCGCAAGGCAATGCTGACAGTGAATAGCAGGATCACGCCTGAGGAGGTGAGATCCAACGATGAAGAGATCAATAACATGATCGTCCAACATCTACGACAAGGTAACAATCAGGAAAATCAGACAGATCGAGACTTCAGGATGAAAGTTGATCTCCTTAACTTCAACGGGCAACTCTACATCAAGGACTTCCTCAATCAGTTACTTGAAGTCAAACTTTTCTTTCATTACATGGATATCGCTGAAGAGAAGAAGTT
This sequence comes from Magnolia sinica, assembly GCF_029962835.1. Classification (NCBI taxonomy): domain Eukaryota; kingdom Viridiplantae; phylum Streptophyta; class Magnoliopsida; order Magnoliales; family Magnoliaceae; genus Magnolia; species Magnolia sinica. The sequence goes on from NC_080581.1 coordinate 20,332,104, forward strand.
CAAGCTTGTGGCTTATAAGTTGAAGGGAGGAGCTTCAGCTTGGTGGAAGCAACTTCAGCTCGCATGAACGAGATAGACGAAGGCACTAATCCACACATGGCGGTGGATGAAACAGTTATTGCGCACGCAGTTCCTTCCCAACGAGTATAATCAGGTGTTGTTCCAACAATACCAAAATCGTCGGTAGGGTAGTCAATCAGTGAGAGATTACGTAGAGAAATTCTATCGGTTGGCAGCACGAAATGATTTAATTAAAACTGAATCGCAACAAGTCGCCCGATTCAATGGTGGGTTACGTGTTGTAATCTAAGATCGGGTTCAGATGCAACCAATTTGGACAATGAATGAAGCGATCAAGCTGACAACTCAAGTAGAAGCATAGCTTAAGCGCTCCAACACATGGACCTATTCTACTACTATGATATCCATTGTGGGTCCCTCATAAGGAGCTCCATAAGCCAAGGGAAAGAACCCATTGGAGGGTGCTCTCAACCTCCTATACCCGTACACTGAGAGTCAGAAAGCGGACAAGTTCGACCCCGAAGGAGGGCGATCACTGCTATTGGTCTGAGCAAGATCTCAAATCCTTATGGTCAACTAAGGTTTGGCCACTGCTATCAATGTGGCTAACTAGGTCACATATCAAACACTTGCCCTCAGTGACAAGTGGTAAACACCATTAATAATGGTGGCACTAAGCACACAGAGGAAGATCCAAATGTTAATGAATTGGAGCACACCGCGGATGATGAAGTTGATGAAGGAGATTGGGTTCCGTAGGATCATGGTGATTTGCTAGCCATAAGACGAATATTGCATGCACCAAGGAAGGAGGTACACTCAAAGCGACACAACATCTTCCAAACAAAGTGTAAGGTGAATCGAAAAGTCTGAGATGTGATCATTAACAACGGAAGTAACGAGAACATCGTCTCCAAGGTCATGGTGAAGAAATTGCAGCTGAAAATGGAGCAGCATCCCTCCCCGTATACAATTGGATGGATTAAGAAAGTTAGCGAGACGAAGGTAATTGAACAATGTACCATATCTCTTTCAATTAACAAATATTATAAAGAACAAGTCATATGCAACGTTGTCAACATAGAGGCCTTCACATTCTACTCGGTCGACCATGGAAATCAGATTATGACACCACTCATAGAGGATGAGATAATATATAAATTTTCATCAAGGAAGGCCGAAAAACTATACTACCCCATATGGACCTAGAGGAACCACCCGAAACTTCTAAAGTGGAGGGGTGTTCTTTCCTAACCATACGGAACTTTGCGGAGGAATCCAAAGAAATGGGACATGTCTATACATTAATTATACAAGGAAAAGAAATTAAGCCCATCATCATTCCTGAGAAACCAAAACCCTTGCTATATGAATTTTTAAAAAAAAAAAAAAAAATGCCCCAGCGACCTCCCTAATGGATTGCCTCCCATGTGAGATATTCGACACCATATAAACCTTGTCCCAGGGTCCAACTTACCCTATCATCCTCACTATTGGATGAGTCCAAAGGAGGAATTGATCCATAAGAATTTAATCTGAGAAAGCATGACCTAATGCAGCATTTTGGCCCTATTAACTCCTAAGAAAGATGAGAGTTGGCGCATGTGTGTCGATAGATGGGTGATTAACAAAAGTGCTATAAAGTACAGGTTTCTCATTCCATGGCTAAATGATATATTGGACATGGTTGAGGGAGCAAAACTGTTTTCTAAATTGGATTTGAGGAGCAACTACCATCACATCCAAATACAACTGGGTGATTAGTGGTAGACAACGTCTAAGATTAAGGAGGGGTTGTATGAACGGTTGGTCATGCCCTACAGTCTTCCGAACGTGCCTAATACATTCATGAGGTTGATGAACTAAGTTTTGAAACCATTCATTGGGCGGTTCGTGGTGGTTTACTTTGATGACATCTTGATATACAATTAGAATGAAGCAAGCCATTATTCACGAACCCCAAGTGCAGGGTTGTGAAGTAGTAATAACTAGTGAGATCAAGGTCGAATCCACAGGTAATGAGGAGCATGGCATAGAATTAATCTAAGTCTAATGAGTTGGTTTGGGTTTTTAATCCAGCGAAGTAAAAAAGATTTAAAAATAACAATAATAAAAGACTAAGGATCTAGGAATTAATCCACTCATAGCAATCACAGTATCAATTTACTGATTTAATGTATATCTCAATTGGAATCAAAGTCCTATCCTATCCAATTGGAGGATAATTCAGTTAAGCCATTAATAAACATCAAGAGGAATATGATTTTAATTGAATGAGTCTCTCATAAAGCACTCAGACATCAATCGCGAGGAATCAAAAGTGTTTAAAGCACTCATAGGCAATAATAGATCAATCATTTATACAGATTAATTCCTTCTATAATTCAGGGAAAACAATTATTAAATCAAAGCATTCATAGTACCTGGAGTGCACAACGAATCCAAAAATAAACAACTTAAAGACTTTAAAGTAAATCCAAATCAAATTAATCTAATATCGTCATTCAAAAAAATGTTATTGAATGCAATAAACTAAATACTGAAATTAACTACAAGCTTCGTCCCTTAGCCTTAGCTAAGAGATTAGCTAGCTATAGCTAACTCAAAATAAAAAAGAAAAACTAAAATATCTACTAGAACCCATAAAGAAATCAAAGTGGAAAAATATTGTTGGTACTCTACCTAATAAGCCTTCTCTCCCTTTCCAAACCCTAGAGGATGCTTTGGGACGTCCTAAGAACCCCAATTTATAGTTTTGGAACTCCATCTTTCTCATCGCCTCAGAAAAATCACAAATTGACTTTGAACTTACCCAGTCCTGCGCACCTTCAATGGTATTAAAGAATATGTCCAGCAACTAACTTGGAAAATTTATGATTTTCTTGATGAAAGCAAAGAGGATTCAATGGGATCAAAGTTTCCTTCGATGACAAAAAAAAAAAAGTCCTCGATGGCATCAAAAGGCTGTTTTTACAATTTCTTAGGATTTTGTCTTTCTATCCATGAAATTTCAGAATATGATTTTTCTGACCCTGAATTCTCAGGATTCCTTTTCCTTGGTTTCTTCACTTCAAATCTTCAATTTCCTTCCTTCTTCACTTGGTTTCCTTGGATATTTGGTACTTGAATTATTCAATATTATCCTCCATAGATCCAATTTTTAATCTTCTTTTGAGTTCTAAATCTATCATTTTAAGCACATATTCATCTTAGGCTTTCGAATCACCTCGCATGATAAAAAATATATATAATTAAATCAAATTAACATTTAAATACCAGGAAAACTAATGTAATTGAAGGATCAAATATGCAATATTTAAATCTCAACACACCCCCAACCTACATTTTGCTAGTCCAGAGCAAAACATATAAAAGATATTTCAAAAACAAATGAATAATTTCCATAAGCATAAGCTGTTCTAAAAACAATACAAATTATAGAAATCTAAAATACATTAATGTTGAATACTACTTTCTCCTAAATTTTAGTACTTTATAAACATCCTAATTAAATTCGGAGCATTAATCCTATAATTAGAAAATTTCTAGACATTAAATTCCATGGGTGCATAGTGAAATCGAGATTATCACAACTAAATGTTCGGTTATCTACTTTCATGATAACATTGATAATCAAAAGAATTCGGGAAAACCAAAACTTGCCTTAGAGTTCCATAGTTTACTCTTCCAGCTTTTGATTTTTTTCATCAATAACTTTTACACTATTTTAATATTTTTCTTCTTTTAATTTTTCACAACAGTCATTTTCAACGACAACAATTTTTTTAGTTGGGTATTACTTCTCTCTTGTTTTTCTTTTCAATTTTTTCATTGAACATTATGGACAAATTCCCCGAGTTTGGTTCATATCATTCTCAATAATCATCAAGTTAATAATTCAATATCAAACTTAAACTTTAATGTGTAAGCTAGATGTAATATGTGAAATCATGACTCAATTAATGTTTAAAAACTTCTAATTCAAATATTAAAAACTTCAAACTTAATTTTTAAAATCTATCAAATAACTAGAATCTAATAGACTCATCATCTTCAATTATATCAATCAAGTTCATGTCATTGATCACATTCTCATCCTCTTGCGATTTATGCAAATTAAACACATTCAGTTTTAAGGTTATATTCTCAAAGGATATCCTTACGATCACATTCCGACAATTGATTATGGCATTAGCGATGGCCAGGAATGGTTGACCTAATATGATAGGGATTTAAGTACTTATATGTATAATTGGGTGTGTATCCAAGACAATAAAGCCTTTCAATTAGTAGAATCTATCTACTTGGACCAACACATCTTCTACCACTCCTCTCGGTATTTTAGTCGAGTGGTTAGTTAATTGTAATGTCATCTTGATGGGTTTCAACTCACCAAGGCCTAATTACTCGTATACCGAATATGGTATTAGATTAACACTTGCCTCAAGGTCTAAAAGTGCTTTATCAACCTGGAAATTTCCTATTGTACATGAGATCGTATGACTTCCAGGATCCTTGTATTTTGGGAGACTGTTTTAATTTATGATGGAACTCACTTGTTCTGTCAAGAAGGTTTTCTTATGCACGTTCAACTTATGTTTTACCGCACAAATATTCTTTAAGAATTTGGCATAAGATAGGAACTATCTAATCGCATCCAATAAGGGGATGTTCTTGACTTGCTGGAAACCTCTAAAATGTCCTGATTTTCACTTGGTTGTTTTGATGTAGTAAGATGTTGGGAAAACGGTGCCGCAGGCTTGTATTCCTGCACTAGCTCTATGTCATGTGAAGCACTGTTAGATTCGCCATCATCCTTTGAGTCTTTGGACTCCTTAGGTTTATCAACCTTCTTAGAAATATCCTCGTCAATATTTTTTTCCACTTCTCAAGGTGGTGATGGATTTAACATATTCCACATGTAGAATTTAAGAATTGGGATCACTTATCTTGAATTGTCCCTTAGGGTTAGGTTGAGGTTGGGCCGAAAATGTCCATTTCTCCCTTACACTTAGTTGTGTCTCAATTCCTGCAACTGAAGTTATGAGTTCATTTATGAAATATAGTTGCCCTTGCATGATTGCATTCAACGTATCCTTAAGAGTTCTCATAGATGGGGGTCCAATAGATGGCTCTTGCAGATTATTGGGTGCATTCGCAACCAATTCATTCCTCTAACTAAAATTTGGATGGTTCGCCAATCGGGTTTATATGTGTTGGAATTTGGTGCACTGAATGGGCGTTGATATGTGTTCATAACGTTCGCTTGAGAGTGCAATACTTCCTGAAATGCAGGGATTGTATGATAATATTTTGTTAGGTGAACATCACTCTTGCAAATACCACATACGATTTCAACAACCGCTTTAGGTCGGATCGCCTCCTTCCTAGATTTCAAAATTTGAAGGTCTCAATATTCCTTGTGAGATCCGCCCACCATACACTAACATCTTCTTCTTTCAGCGCATTTACTCATCTCTCTTAGTACTGTCTTAGGATTGCTAGCTTGGTTGGATGTGTCCCATGATTGGATGTTTTCAGCTAACATGTTCAGGTAATCCAAGGCATCTTCTGGTTCCTTACTTATAAATTCACCATTACATGTCATCTTTACGAATTGACGCATGTTTAGATTCGGTCTATCATAGAAAAAGTTAATTGCCGCCAAATCTCGTAGCCATGGTGTGGGCAAGTGAAAAGTAAGTCATTGAACTGTTCCCAACACTGGAAGAAAGTTTTATCTCCTTTTTAGGAGAAGTTCATTATGTCACATCTAAGAATGTTGGTTTTATGAGCTGAGAAGAACTTTTTAAGGAACTAAAGGTTCATCTCAGCCCATGTGCCAATGGATTTCGGCCTTAAGGAGTGAAGCCATAATTTGGCCTTCTCCTTTAGAGAGAATGGAAACAATTTTAGTCTAATCATGTTAGGATGAACATTGTTGAAATGTATGGTTATGAAAATCTCTTCAAATTCTTTTATATACAAATATGGACTTTCTAAATCAAGTCCATGGAATTTAGGTAGTAATTGGATCATCCCTGGTTTAAAGTCCACATTTCCTGCATTGGTTGGGAAAATCATGCAGGAATGTTTACTTGTTCTCGCCGGTTGTAAATAATCTCATAAGGTCCGAACCGGTGGAACTTGGTGTACCTCATTCTCATCACGCACCATCATAACCAGTGGTGTGTTACACACACGATTCTCATTAAAATATTGTTCAGTTTCGGTCATATCTTCATATGATGTTTCAGGAGTATTTTGGTATTTTCTAACTCATCGGTTGATCGAGAACCCTTTAACTAAACCTCCTTCACTCAGAAGTCTCGATGTATGGTCCATTACCCACTTGGGCATGAACCACACAAAGCCCGAATTCTAACCTTAGGTCCTAAGTCCTATACTAATTGAGAAAGCAAATAGAGGGAGAGAAGAAGGATGTTACTAGAAGAGAGGAACTAAAACTGGAAATCCTACAAAACCAAAACAATCAAACTATGTTAATAATGTTAGAGGATAAAATAACAAACCCAAAAAAAAAAATTAATTAGAAAATCTTAAAAAAACCCTAGGTTAGAAAAATTCAAAAAATAGAAAAATCTAATTTGAAAAAGAAAATTGAACCTAGAAAACCTAAACCTAATTGTGTTCAATGCCACTCCCCGGCAACGATGCCAAAAACTTATTCACGAACCCCAAGTGCTGGGTTGCAAAGTAGTAATAACTCGGTGAGACTGAGGTCGAATCCATAAGGAATGGAGAACACACCCTAGAAATAGTCTAAGTCTAATGAGTTAGTTTGGGTTGTTAATCTAGCGGGCTAAAAAGAATTAAAAAAAACAATAATAACAAAAGACTAAGGATTTAGGAATCCACTCAGAGCAATCACAATGTGAATTTACTGATTTAATGTATATCTCAATTGGTATCGAAGTCCTATCATATCCAATCAGAGCATAATTCAGTTAAGTCATTCATAAACATCAAGAGGAATATTATTTCAATTGAATGATTTTCTTATGAAGCACTCGAACATTAATAGTAAGGAATCAAAAGCATATAAAGCACCATAGGCAATAATAGATCAATCAATTATACAGATTGATTCCTTCCCTAATTCAGGCTAAAAAAATTGTTAAATCAAAGCATTCATTGTACTCGTAGTGCACAATTAATCTAAAAATAAACAACTCAAAGACTTTAAAGTAAATCCAAATCAAATCAATCTAATATCATAATTCAAAAATAACGTTATTAAATCTGATAAAATGAATACTAAAATTAACTACAAGCTTCATCCCTTAGCCATAGATAAGAGATTAGTTAATCATAGCTAACTCAAAAAATTAAAAAAAAAATAAAATTTAAAATTTTTTTAAAAATTAAAAAATAAAAAATAAAACATCTACTAGAACTCATAAGAAATCGAAGCAGAATAACGTTGTCGGTGCTCCACCTAAGCATTCTCTCCCTTTCCAAACTGTAGAAGATGTTTTAGGACGTCCTAGGAACCCCAATTTATAATTTTGGAACTCCATCTTTCGCACCACCTCGGAAAAATTGCAAACTGACTTTGAATTTATGCAAGCAACCAACTTGGAAAATTCATGATTTTCTTGATAGAATTGAAGAGGGTTCGATGGGATCAAAGTTGCCTTCGATGGCATCAAAATTATCCTTGATGGCATCGAAGGGATGTTTCTGCATTTTTAAAATCTTTCTGGCCCTGAAATTTCAAAATATGATTTATTTTTTTTTACCCTGAATTCTTAGGATTCCTTTTCCTTGGTTTATGCACTTCAAATCTTCAATTCCCTTCCTTCCTCACTTGGTTTCCTTGGATCTTTGGTACTTGATGTTAAGCCTCAGACTCGGTGACCAGACCCACAAGGAACTCGATAGCCGGTTCCGGCCACAACAACCTCCATAGTACCCCATTCTCGGTTCCTGGCTCAAGTTCTGATCCTAGGATCCTACAAGGAGGATTTTCATATCACAATTCAAATCCAATTGAGCATACCCAAGATCATAACAAGTAAATCTCAGAAAATAAACAAGAAACACACTGTAAAATCCATTAAGAATTTAAACTTTACAGGTACAAGGCTCAAAAGGAAATACATAATATAGAAAGAAGGAAAGATCTGCAACAGGTCATCAGCTCACGCCAATCCAATTTACAGCTCCTCCACTACTACACTGACCTAGGATCTCCTGCACGCATCAATCGTACATAAGCATATAGAAAGCTTAGAAGGTGATGTAAGTGTGTGACAATGGTGTTCAAAAGAATAAGGAGAATACAGAAGGAGCCAATGAACAATACCAATGCCTCCAATCGTACCCAGGCTAAGTTATGAATACAGTAAGCCGTACCAAGTCTATACAATGCAACACATGAGTATTGGGTGTCATACCAAGGCGATGCAATATAAGGCTTATACAACTGATGCAAATGTAATACGAAGTAATGTCAGTCCTCACATCCAATCCACATATCAAGTACAATTCCATCATAAGGAATCCACTGGGGTCAAGTGCACTGCTGGATGACTACCGCCCTATAAGACCTGCACAATCAAATGAGCATAGGAGACCTCACTACCCGCCTGTGGACAACCAATCACCAATGAGGCTTGACGATAGCGGACCCATTTCACGAGCTAGTCAAACTCAACCTAGTTATGCCCCCTCACTTAGGTGGGTAAGGCCAAACCCCATCTCAACCGACCTCGCAACAGTGGGAGTCGCGGCCTAACAGTATAAGGCCCTCGTGCGCTCATGTTTTCACTCGGTCTAGGCGTTGAGGCGTCTCCTTGGTACCGTGAAAGTTTAGGGGCTTTCACCCAGGGGCATCCTATGCACCCCAAATGCTCAAGTATCATTTCCGGTGTCCACACATGGCTATCCACGATATATTTATGGAGGCTACGGTCCTGATGAAGAAAAGGCGAATATCCACATGCTATGAAATGCCAGATGCATGAGTCACACAATCAACCATGCATCAATCCCAAGCATCCACCGTGCTCATGAGGGTAAATTCCATCTCTCGGGGAGATACTAACATGTCCTACATAATAGCACAACCATGGCCAATCATACCTCAACCAAGCATGCATATGATGCATATTGGAGTGGGCCATGAAGATGAATAAGGGTGCCAATGAGGTGAATGAGAAGATGTACTCTCTACCTAACCATGAAGGGTCTAGGTACTTAACCAATTCCTCATAAGGAATACAACCTCTAGTAGGGGCCCATTTACCTGGGGTAGCCCATGAGACTAAGCATACAAAGCTAGGGCTTAGATAATATGGAAACGGGCCTAGCAAGGGACTAAGGTGGAAATTTTACCACACTTAGTAACTAATGGACCTAGAGGGGTCTAAATGGGACTTTCAACCATCATTTCCTCAAGGCATCTAATCAGCAAACCACATAAACATAAGGCCCAAGGCCCATATCCAAACCATATGCACATATGTCCCACATAAGGCATAAGGAAGTAGGCCCAATATTACCTCTAATAATCATGGCCAAGGAGGGGAACCAAGGCCCAAAGCCCAAGTCCTAAGGGCCATAGAGTCCAAGCATTTAGATGGACTTAGTGGGCAGCCCATGTATACAAATACTTAGCTCAAAACAAGTTTTTTTGTTGGGTGGAAGGGGCCTCATTAAATCAGCCCAATAACTAGTCATTTTAAGTGGGCATTCAAGGGCCCAAATCCACCTTTTCCTTAGTCCATAGGTCCAGCAAATGGTGGAAGGTCAGCCCATCATTTAGCTGGCCAAGGTGAGACATTCCAGCCGGACCTGAGCCCACTAGGAAGCACCAAAATCTGGTATGCATTGGGTCCCACAAATGGTTATCAAAGGTGGCTCAAAACATGCATTGATTAGGCCCAAATAATTATACTAAGGTATGGGTGAGGAACAAGTACCCAATTTATCAATATAGTGGGCCCCCAATTCCAATAAAAATTTAGCCATACACTGTGTATTTAAATGGCCATGGCTGGACTTTTAGTCCACTAAATCTTTTAGGCCTATTGAGGCCCAGAAACATGTCAAAGTACTTGGGAGTTACTCCCATAGTGTCCATCAATACATCATAGGGGCCTCACCAATTTAGAGATAGGGATTTGGCACTCAGAAAGGTGGGTCTGCAGCTAGATTACAGGCCCAGCAGCAGCCCCAAAGGGGTAGGGGCGTCCCAGGCCTGGGTGGTCCAAGGTATGGACGGTCTGGGCCCCATACACATGCAATAAGGTGGGCTCCCACGTTCCAAGTGGGCCCTACATGGGACATCCACCTAGGGTGGACCCAACCCACATGGGCCCCATAAATATGGAGGGACGGCGTGGATGAAAGACATACATCATGGTGGGCCTGGCCAAGGACGGCCAGCCCATGGTGGACGTCCATCATGGATGGTTGGTCCAGTTGGTTGGCCTCACAAAAATAGCCCCTTGTGGCCTCTGAATCATCACAAGGTCGGCCCCACAAATATGCACAAAAGCCCAAATGGGCTGGGTCCAATTATCTCCTCAAACACAAAAAAACAGCAATGTAGAAAAATTCCAGCAATGTTCATGTTATTGTACCAATTTGGGCTCCCCAATAGAGTGGGTCCAGGGTCTCCAAAAATTTTGAAATTGAGGGCCAAGGTCCCTTATCAAGTCTAGAACAAGGTGGGACCCAGAAAGGTAGCCCACCATTAGAGAAAATATTTTAAATTATGGGTTACAACTGTCACGCTTCAAACCCGAAAACCGGGCTCACAAAATTCCCGATCGCCGAATCCGACGCTGACAGCCTCCATAGTACCCCATTCTCGGCTCCTGGCACTCATACACCAGGTTCCGATCCTGGGATCCTATAAGGAGGATTTCAAACATGATTTGATTCGTAATGAGCATAAAAACAAGCATAACCCATGAACAATAACCACAAGAACACCATCACAAAATCTACTATGATCAAAAACTTTAAGTACAATGCGTATGAAGGGAAATATAAGATAATGATAATAACAGAAATCCCAAAAGCTCGACTACACACTTCAACTGCGGTGAAGCTATGGTTGCATCCTGGCGTCACCTGCATGCATCAATCGTGCATAAGCTTATAAAAAGCTTAGAGGGTGGTGGAAGTGTGTGTGTAGTATAAACGTACTCAGAATGCAATGCCAGAGTAATGCGAAATCATGCTGATGGGTACATGAATGCAATCAGCCGTACCAAGGTTATGCGGTACAAGATATGAATGTTATCGGCCATATCAAGACCATGCGATGCGAGATACAACTCAAGCATGTCAATCCTCATCCAAATCCTCATACACCTCAGCAAATATCAGTACAGTTCTCATTCTGGATAATCACCGAGGTTAGTATACTCTACACCAGCTTGCGTCCCCTATCTGAACACATAACTGGGAGAGTGGAAGAGACCTCACTATCTGCCTGCCAATATCCGGCCCGGCTCGTCGATAGTGGACCTATTCCTTAAGCTAATCAAACTCAACCTAGAAATTGCTCCCTCACTCAGGCGGATAAGGTCACACTCCTTTCTAGCCAACCATGACATAGTGGGAAACGCGGCTTACTGGTATACGGCCCTGCGCGCTCATGTATCCATTTGGTTTCAACGTTGGAGTCATCCTCTGGTACCATCGGGTTTAGGAATTTTCACCCAAGGACATCAATGGCGCCCCGATGCTAGAAACAGTATTTTCGGTATCCAATCTAGCCATCTACGATGTGTCTGTGGAGGCTATGGCCTTGATGTCGCTAGGGCATACAATAATCACAATCACACAAATGCAAGTGCATAAATCACTCTACCAAACATGCAACAATCCTGCACGTACCGCGCTCTCATGAAGGGCAACTCCGCCTATCAGGGAGCCCAAAAACGATCTGCCCGAGGGCATATGCTATGATCAGTTACTCCTCTCAAGCATATATATGATGCGTATGAGCACGAATCATGGATCTATACTAATCATGTTATATAGTGATGGACTCTGTTCATAACAAAGATGGGCCCAATCAACCTACATACTACAAGTATGGGCCTATCAATGGGCCCTAGGGAGAGTGACAATGCGGACATTTAACCAACATCATCCTTACAATGTGGAAATCAAACCATCATTGCTCCCAAGGCACGGCCGCCAAAACATCATTACATGCATCATGGTGGGATCTCACATCGCAATGGGCCTTATGTACATCCCGTTGGGCCTCGACCCAAGGGCTCCAAATACATCAAATGGGCCATGTCACATGGGCCTCATATATATCCATGTGGGCCTCAACATCGGGCCTAGTCAAATGGGCCGAAACAATGGGCCGAATCAACTGGGCCAAGTCGAATGGGCTGAGTTCAAATAGGCCGAACCCATCTCATCTATTTTCAGGAATTAATATATAAAATGAATCATATCAAAAGATCAATTGGACCATACAATCACTAACCGTGGAGATAATGATTTTCCATGGTTAAATTCCAATGGGCCCCATCATATGGTTCATTCCCCATCCAGCCTATTCATAAAGTCACAAAGACCTAGATTTAGAGGGAAAAACAAATATCATAATGATCCAAACTTTGTGGCCTAAGGGTTTAATGGTGGACATTTAAACCCACTATATTCTGTAATGCGGTCCACCTAATCCTAGATCTATCTTATTTTTAGTCTCAAGCCTTAAAATTATCTTTCAAAATGGTTAGACGGTTGGGATGCAACACATGCATCATGGTGGGTCCCATAGGGATGGACAGCATAGGTAAGGCACATACCTCCTGGTGGGGGCCATATTGATGGAAGGTATGGAACACATACATCAATGGGTCCCATGTGGGGCCCACCATAATGTTTATTTTCCACCCAATCTGTTGATAAGGTCACACAGACCCGTATGAAGAGGAAAAATAAATTTCATAATGATCCAAAACTCCTAGACTCCAAGGAGTTTCAATGGCAGACGTTAAATCCTCACTGTTTCCTGGTGACGTAGGCCACCTGAGTTTGTATACGGCTGATTTTAGGGGAGGCCCACTACCCTAAGGGGCCCACCCAAATGCACGGTGTTGATGATGACACACATCATGGTGGGGCCCACGGTTGGGACCCACGGCCGCTGGCCCATGCACGTTCAGCGCAGCAGGACGGGCCGCGTGTCCTCTGGACAGTCAGAGGCAGCAACACCTGCTGCTGCTCTCTCTCTCTCTGTTTTTTTTAAATAGAATTTTTGAGGTTTTTCCTAGGTGGGGCCCGCATCATGCAAATCCACTCCAGCCATTGCATTCTATGGCTCAAGACAGACCAAACAAGCCCAATATGCGGTATGTTTTGGCATATAAAATATCAGAGTGGATTTCAATGGTAAAGCCACTATTTTCTATGCTATGGCCCGCCAGATAGTTGAATTTGCTTCATTTTTCGGCTCAACGCCTAAAATGAAATGGGGAATGGAATGGACGGCATGGATTAAACTCATACATCAAGGTGGGGCTTACTTAAGCGGCCCACCCAAATACCTTATATAAATATATATTATTATGTTATGTTGCTGGAAGTACACACCATTGTCCGTTCACACTCACAGAACACGTCCAGCGTCCCTGGACGCTGCACGGATGGCGTCAATACATAAATCAAGGTGGGTCCCACGTAGACGTGGCCCACTTGATTTAGATCAATGTGATACTTGTATTTTTTTTCCTTCCATCCAGGCCCACTAATGGGCTGGACAGTGTAGATCCAACACATCCATCAGGTGGGTCCCATGAAGATGGATGGCATGGATAGGTCACATACTTCATGGTGGGGGGGTTTATTCAATACGGCCACATCATCACAAAGAAACAAGGAGAGAGAGAGAGAGAGAGAGAGAGAGAGAGAAAGAAAGACGAGAGAGACGGCGATGGAGGGGCCCCGCCACTATGGGCCCCTCACGATTACAACACATACATCAGAATGGGTCCCACCTATAAGTGGGCACTTAAATGCAAATTGACGGTAGATCACCCACCTATTGGCATTCTTCTTACTCCCTTAACCTCCTTAGCTCTTATGATCAACTTTTGACGGTGGATGATGGAGTTTTGATGGTGTGGATGAGAGAAGAGATGGTGGGCCAGACTTGTTGTTTTGGGAGAGCTTGGGGAGGCTTGGACGTGGGATTTTTTTTTTAGGTTGCTTGGGAGTGAAGAGAGGGAATGAGAGAGAGGGGGAAGTGATGGGTGAAAAGGTATGGGATGATGTGTGATGGGTAATGGGTGGAGTGATGGGGTTGTAAGAAAGAGATGGGTGGAGAGAGAGAGTTGACTTTAGGAATGGGAATGGATGGGTTGTTGTACTTGGGGTATGGAGTGTACTTGACTTATACTTGACATTGATTGATTGATTGATTGATGGGACATGTTGTAGAGATTCTCTCAAAATTCGCCACGCCCAGCGTTTCCCTCGAGATGAACGCAGGCCCACATCTCCTGTCCTGGGTATCAGATCGGTGCGCGAGTCGCGGTGTTGGAACCGTGGTGACAGCACGGTCGCTAGGGTACAAGTTTGGGGTCGAGCCGACTTTGGTATGCAGGACTCGGGCTTAGGATCGCGCGCAAACATCGAATACGGGTCGAGGGTTGCCGAAATTCGACCGGAAGGACCGCGGAAGCCTATGGAACGGTACGGTCTAGGATACGGGCCTTACAACAACAGTTTGTATTGCTGAAAATTATAGCAGAAATCTGGTTGAACACCCATGTTAGCCCACTCTTTTGGAGGCTCAATTGGGTCAATTGGGGCTGAAATTTGGTAGGCTTATAGGTGGGATATACACCTTTAAGAATCACATATTGGATGGTATCAACATCCCCACCAAATGACCAAAAATCAGGCCCCAAGATGGCCCAAAATCTGTCCAGACAGTTGGACAGCAACATATGTCTGATAAAAATAAATTGCAAACATTATTTAAATAGGAATTTAACCCCAGAAAATCATGGTGTGGTCCACCCAAGTGGGCCCCACAAACATCCAAACCATCCCATTATCCAAATCATCCTTGCATGCACCCCATTTTGGTAATTTTAGGGGTCACACGTCCAAGGGATGGACTGTGAAAAACGTCCTTCCTCTATGGACGGTTTGGATCTTGTCGGTCCACAAGGTGGGCCACACACTCATGATCAAAAACTTCTAATAAGAAAAGGAGAAAAAAACGGCCATAAGAGAAGTGTCTCCGCCTCAATGAGGTCCTTCGCTTCATCACACACATACATAGACATTTCATTACCATAAGATGTACAATCTACATGATCAAGGCTATCTATTGAGATCTATGATGGAGATCCAATCTCCACCAAGGATCAAGGGTCTAGATGACCCAAAGATCCCTGATCTAAGGAAGAAATGAGCTAAAAGGGATCCATGGAGAATGGTCCCTTGCATGCACATGCATGCAATGTAGGATAGGCTTTGAGCCATATTCATGGAGTTTTAGGGCCACCATCATCACTTGATGGGTCCCACAAGCTCCATCAATGGAAGGAGAATGAAGAATCAAGAGGAAGAAGAAATCTGAAATTTAAACATTGCAACACACCCACCTATCAAAACAACTCCAAAGCTATACCATTAGCATCAAGAAGCTTCAACGATTATGGTTCAATGGTTGAGATTGGTTGATGATGGGTGGATTAGGAGGTGTTGGGAGGTAAGAGGGCTGGAATTTTTGGGCAAGGTGGGACATCCCAGTAAAGGGAGAGGAGAGGGAGAGGTAGAGAGAATGAGAAGAAAGAGAGAGAGGAGAGGGAGTTGTAGGGAGGCAATCATTGCCTCTCTCTCCTTGGTTAGAGAAACCATGATGGCCTATGGTGACAATAACAAAGTGTTAGGCTTTAGTAGGTCTTAGGGTGGTAGGCTAGTAGATTTTCTAGCAAACATACTATAGGGTGACATCATCTTTACACAAGCACCTAGGAGAACGTGTAGGGTGGGGTCCACCATCACATATCAAAGGCCCAAATCGAACGTTGCCCATAACTCATGATGTACACGTCGGATTCATGCACGGGACGCGGCGTTGGAACCACGGCACCGATACGGATAAGATGGCATAGGTTTTGGGTCGATCCAAGTCAGGTCAATGTGACCGAACTTAAGGACGA
The DNA here is from genome assembly GCF_029962835.1 of Magnolia sinica. Classification (NCBI taxonomy): domain Eukaryota; kingdom Viridiplantae; phylum Streptophyta; class Magnoliopsida; order Magnoliales; family Magnoliaceae; genus Magnolia; species Magnolia sinica. The sequence continues at coordinate 20,348,309 of NC_080581.1, forward strand.
CCGCAAACACTACCCAAAGGTTGCGGGCCGCCGGAATTCGACCAGTAGGACCACATGACCTGAAGAAACGGCGTACACACTTGGGTTAGGGTTATACACTTGAATTATTCAATATTATCCTCCATAGATCCAATTCTTGATCATCTTCTTTTGAGTTCTAAATCCATCCTTTTAAGCACATATTCATCTTACGCTTCCTAATCACCTCGCATGACGAAAACTTATATAATCAAATTATATTAACATTTAAATACTAGAAAAACTAATGTAATTGAAGGGTTAAATATATAATATTTGAGTCTCAACACGCACCCCAACCAACATTTTGCTAGTCCCGAGCAAAACATGTGAAAGATATTTCGAAAACAAAGGAAAAATTTACATAAGCTCAAGCGGTTCTAAAAATAATACAAATTATGAAATTCTAAAATACGTTAATGTTGACTACTATTTTCTCCTAAAATCTAGCACTTGGTAAATGTCCTAATTAAATTCAAAGCATTAATCCTATAATTAGAAAAATTCTAAACATTGAGTTCCATGGGTGCACAGTGAAGTCTAGACTTATTAGGGCTCTACACGAGCCAAGCTAGCTTGAAAAGCTTGCTCAGCTTAGCTCGATCTAGCTCGGCTTGACTCGACTTGAATGACAACTCAAAGACAGCCAAGCTTCGTATGACCTAGCTCGTTTTGAAAATGAGCCGAGTTCAATCATAGTGGATCTTGACTCAACTCGAACTTGGCTCAACTCAAATATATATATATATATATATATATATATATATATATATATATATATATAGTTAGAACTTAAACTCTATCATACCTCTCCGTCCCTCTCTTACCCTTTCCCTTCCTTACCCAACTGTCGTGCCTTAGCTCCACGGTCTCTCTCTCTCTCTCCCCCCTACTCGACCACTCGCCCGAGCTCGACTCAAATGTCTGCTCGACTCATCTCAACCATACGGCTTACACTCAACCACTCAACTGAGCTCTCTCTCCCTCTCAGCATTAACAAGAAGGTACCTCTATGGCTCTATATAATATTATATATATTATTAATTGAATATTTTATTTAGGAGTTAGGTCGAATGCCAGTTGCGTCTAGTTACTCGGTTAAGTTGAGTGCAGGTTAGGTGGTGGGTTGGGTCAGGTTGGGAGTAGGCTCGACTCGACTCGAGTTAAGCTCGCCTTGACTCAATCCATTAACTCTCCTCGAGCTCAACTCGAAAGGTTTGGCAAACAAGCCAAGTTCCAATGGTAAGCTCAAGACCGAGCTCGAACTTGAGCTCGATCTTGAGGAGAGCATGGACGAGTCAAGCCAAGCTTGGCCCACCTTGACTCGACTCGGCTCGTTATACAGCCCTAAGACTTATCACAACTAAAGGTTCAGTTATCTACTTTCATGATAACATAAATAATCAAAAGAGTTCAGGAAAACCAAAACTTGCCTTAGAGTTCCACAATTTACTCTTCCAGCTTTTGATTTTTTCATCAACAACTTTCACACTATTTTAATATTTTTCTTCTTTTAATTTTTCACAACAGTCCTTTCAAGAAACTTTGATAGATAGCCCTTTTCGACAGCAATAATTTTTTTAGTTGGGTATTACTTCTCTCTTGTTTTTCTTTTCAATTTTTTCACAACAGTCCTAAACATAATGGACAAATTCCCTAGGTTTGGTTCCTATCATTCTTAATAATATCAAGTTAATAATTCAATATCAAACTTAAACTTTAATGTGTAAGCTAGATGTGATATGTGAAATCATGACTCAATCAATGTTTAAAAACTTCTAATTCAAAGATTAAAAACTTCAAACTTAATTTTTAAAATCTATCCAATAATTATAATCTAAGAGTAAAAAATCCCCAACATTAAGTATCTTATCATTCTAATATCTAAATTAATTTCAAAATCCCTTAAATTCACATAAAAATGGAAAAAATATATATAACTCAAAATTTTAACAATTCAGTACAAATCTAAAGAATTTTCAAAGGAAGCCTACCCCCAACGTAAAGTCACATAAAAATATATATAACTCAAAATTCACATAAAAATGAAAAAAATATATAACTCAAAATTTTAACAATTCATACAATCTAAAGAATTTTCGAAGGAAGCCTACCCCCCAACCTAAATTCTAAATTGTCCTCAATGTATAAACATATGCAATAAAAATGATATTGAGAGTAATGAAAATAAAGATGAGTAAATGTGAAGTACCTGAAAGGTGACAGACAGATAAGCTAGTGCGAACTTCCTATCAAAAAATTTATCAGCAACTAAACTAAACTAAGTAAAGCAAAATAAACCTAAGAAAGCAATAAATTCCTAATCTTAACTATCAATCATCCAGATGCATCAATTCTTCCTCTAGCAAGTATCTCAATAGATTTCTCAGTAAGGTTTTTAATAAGATCATCCAAAAAGACAATTTAGCACTAAGTTGCAGTTCAGCAGTGCATATCATTCGTAGACTGATGGCTAGACCGAAGTACTAAATTGTACACTTGGAAACATTATACGATGCATTTAGGGTGATAAGCCCAAACTATGGGATTTAGCCTTACCTCAGGAGGAATTCGCATTCAATAACATATTGATTCATTCCACCAACAAGTTCCCATTTGAAGTTGTGTACCGGTGTGTGCCTAGACATACACTTGATTTGGTTCCATTGCCCAAGCTACCAGGCGTGAGCATTGTTGCGGAACATATGGCGGACCGTATCATAAGTGTGCATGCTGATGTTCAAGCCTAGTTAAAGGCATCCAACGATAAGTACAAGGAAAGAGCTGACACACATCGGTGTCTAAAGGTATTCAATGTAGGTGATCACATGATGGTTCATCTACACAAGGAGAGGTTTCTGACCGAGACATACAATAAGCTAAAGAACAAGAAGATTGGACCAGTACCCATCCTCCGTAAGATCAATGATAATGCTTACAGTGTTGATCATCCTAAAGATATGGAGATCTCACATATGTTCAACGTGGTGGACTTGTATGAGTATCATGAACCGAATTTGACGAATAACTCGAGGATGAGTTCTTTTGAAGTGGAGGGGACTGATGTAGAACGGGTCGCGGATTCGTTCATAGCTAAGATGGAGCAAAGAAAAGAAGCCAAAAAGGATCAAACACACTTAGCATAGTTCGACCGGACAACCATTGTGGTTGACAATTCGAAATTCCATCGAAATTTTCATTGGACGTTTTTTGCCTATTTTAACAGGTCAACATATCTAATCAACCAGTCAAAATCTAGTTCGATAGGTTTAAATCTCTCGACACTTTTTGGTCGTTTCAACCTATCAACGACAAGTCAAAGGACGCTAGAAATTTGTGCGCTTTTCTGAATTTGTTTCCTAATTTGATTAAAACTCTTTCATTACATTTTTATGATTTTTTTAGGGTTATTTTTATAATAATTCAATCAATAAACTTCTTAAAAATTTCTTATCTTCTCTCATGGATTTGAGAAACCTCTTGTAGATTCAAGAGTGCCTTATGGATTCAAGGTGTTTATCACTTGAGGAAGACAATGATCAACCTCATTACGTCCTCCCCTATGTTAGCAATGGACAAGATCGTTACAATTGTGTCACAAAAGTGATTATTTAGAATTATAAGAAATCCATGGTGGCCTTAATAAATAAATGGATTGAATTGTTGATTGGACCTTTTTGTGTAAGAATTGACCATATTAAAGACTATCGATTAAGTGGTTAGTCTTTCTCCTATTGGTGTGAAGTTTGCATGGTAGCCCATGAAATGTGTGCTAGACCTAACCAATAGTCTAGATAAATGGACTGGATTATCCAAATGTCCTGATGCAACTAGCAGCACTGTAACTTATAGTGCTCTGAGAGCATTAGAGCATTTTTCTTAAAGCGATGCTCATATTGTTTTGAGTAACTCACTAAAACATGTGCATCGAGTATCTTATATTGTACTAATACCAATTAAGACAAAATAACCCTCTCCTGACAAACACATATGAGAAATGCTCTGGTGCTCTCACATCATTGTTAATCATAGTGGTCCTAGTTTCCTAATTTCAGTTAAACAGTTCAATCAATTTATCTAGGTTGTCCATTAAATCAGTAAAGTTTAAACAATTTTACACCTATTTTTAAAGACAAAAGAAAGTTCACGTGTGTAATACTTTAATTAAGGGCATCTTCCTATCATTTCTCTCTTCATGCGAGGAACCGGCACCCTTTCTCTCATGTTTGCCTGTGGCCGCACACATGATATAGAGAATTAGGATGCACACCCAAAATAATGTAGACCAACCATGATGATTATATATGATCCAAACCATCCATAAATTGTGTAGGCACGTTATATGATGTAAGTCCTAGAAAGGAGCATATCTTAAAGTCAAGCAAGCTACAAAACGGACAAGAAGTGAGGATGGTATGCAGGACTCGGGCTTAGGATCGCGCGCAAACATCGAATACGGGTCAAGGGTTACTGAAATTCGACCGGAAGGACCGCGAAAGCCTATGGAACGGTACGGTCTAGGATACGGGCCTTACAACAACAGTTTGTATTGCTAAAAATTATAGCAGAAATCTGGTTGAACACCCATGTGTTCACTCCCCAAGTATAGGGTTGTGATGTAGTAATAAACTCGGTGAGACCGAGGTCGAATCCCAAGGGACTGAAACCTGTACGTTATCTGAAACTAGGTAGAATTAAAATTAGACTAAGATTAAATCTAAATAGAATGACTTTTTAGGAAATAATTGTGAAATAATTATTTAAAACTTAAGAAAATCAGAATTAAGAAACTAGGGATTCAGAGGATCCACTTGTAGAGATTAGGGAGATCTTATGCCCGCTTCAAGCATTATGGAAATTAAACTAAACTTACTTGATTTAATTTTCAAGAGATGAAAGGTATATGAATTAGAGTGGATTCCATCACCAAACCATGCCCAGGAGACAAAGCAAACAACAGAATTAAACCAATTACCAACCAATCAACAATGCATAAAGGTTAGGAAGGGTACCGTCATCCGACCATGCCCATGAGACGATGGTGAACAACAGGGCTTCCTGACATCATAAACATCAAAAGGAGGAAGAAAATATTCAAAGCCATTGCAGACCCATTGTAATTTCAGTCACAACAGACCATTAAAGACTAAAAAAAATATTCCTTCGATAATCAACTAAAATCAAATTCAATTCATAAATTTAAAATAGAGTCTCCCATCTCGCTACAGGCTTCACCTCTTAGCCCTAGCTAAGAGGTTTAGCCACACATGAATGGGCTAAAATAAACAAATAAACAAAAGAAAAAGAAGAAAAAAAACCACAGTAAAGAAATTAAAGTAAAGAAAAAAAAACTTCTCTTCTCTTATCCCTGTCTTCACGTTCCAGCTTCCAGCCCTAGATTAGATCCCTTTTTCTCTCTCCTTTCTTCTCTCTTTATAGCCTTCAAAGGGCGGTGGAGAGGTCGATTTAGAGAACCGACGCTGCTGGAGTCGGTGGGAAAAACTTCGCAGCCAGCAACTATAAACCGCGTCGCAGAAACTATTTACACAGCCACAAAAACAGCACCGACACTCCCACTTCCCTTGCTTTCTTTGCAAAGAAACAACGTCCCTTGCGGAATTTTTTGATGAGCTACACGATGGACGGTTTGGATCGTCCATCCAATCAAAGATAGTGGCCCACATGATTCCGGAACTCGCAGACGTGCGAAACAGGGGCCTGCGAACGCCTCTTACGCTGTTCTGATGGTGGGGACCACTACGATTTTGTTTTGAGAAATTCACTCCATCCACCGGATTCCTCTCAGAATTTCGATTAGAAATGGATGCTTTTGGATTGCTTTTGATGTGGTCCACCAGACTTTCTGCTCTGCCGTCCGTCTTGCGTTCGGATAGGTGAAATTAGATCCTCGCTGCTTCTTGAAAAGTTTCCACCTAGGTCTCGGTTAGTGGACCTGTAGAATTCTGATGGACGGTCCAGATCTCCCATATGATGAATGCAAGTGGGCCACAAAACCTCCCAGCGGACGGCCTGCGTAACCATCTTGAAGAAGGAAGAAAGCTTCGGTCAAGGGTTGGTTTGACCGAAGCTCTGTTACCGTACACGGCTAGTGCAATAGTGCACGATGTACACTCAACACAGGTGGGGTCTACGGTGATGATTCCGAGAAATCTACTCCTACCATCTGTTGTGTCACCTCATAAAATGGGGCGAGACCAACTTTGAAGCGTATCCAGATCTCAGGTGGGCCCCAAATCACACATTCATGGGCTAATCTGACCATTGGACCACTTCCATAAGGATCCAACTACTGAAATTTGACGTGTACGGTTTATTTAGGGTCTGCAGGCCATATATGAAGTTTTGAGCTGAACGGATGGTGAGAACCCCGTGATCTTGCATTTTAGCTGACTTTCAGGCCGCTTGAGCTTTAGTTTCTCGATTTTCGCGGATCCCTGGCGTGTAATTCCGTCGATCTTAGTCCCCTGGAGTCCGTCCCTTGCCTTTAATGTCATCAGAGCGTTAAATCCATGCTTTAATCTTCCTTTTCAGTCCATGCTCATAACTACACTCTGCATCACAAACATGATTAAAGCGGGCCATTAATCGGTATCATGTTCGTAAATCCAAGCAATAACTGGGGTCTAATATGCAATATTTGACCCTCAACACCATGTTAGCCCACTCTTTTGGAGGCTCAATTGGGTCAATTGGGGTTGAAATTTGGTAGGCTTATAGGTGGGATATACACCTTTAAGAATCACATATTGGATGGTATCAACATCCCCACCAAATGACCAAAAATCAGGCCTCAAGATGGCCCAAAATCTGTCCAGACAGTTGGACAGCAACATATGTCTGATAAAAATAAATTGCAAACATTATTTAAATGGAAATTTAACCCCAGAAAATCATGGTGTGGTCCACCCAAGTGGGCCCCACAAACATCCAAACCATCCCATCATCCAAATCATCCTTGCATGCACCCCATTTTGATAATTTTAAGGGCCACACGTCCAAGGGATGGACTATGAAAAATGTCCTTCCTCTATGGACGGTTTGGATCTTGTCGGTCCACAAGGTGAGCCACACACTCATGATCAGAAACTTCTAATAAGAAAAGGAGAAGAAAACGGCCACAAGAGAAGGGTCTCCACCTCAATGAGGCCCTTCCCTTCATCACACACATACATAGACATTTCATTACCATAAGATGTACAATCTACATGATCAAGGCTATCTATTGAGATCTATGATGGAGATCCAATCTCCACCAAGGATCAAGGGTCTAAATGACCCAAAGATTCCTGATCTAAGGAAGAAAGGAGCTAAAAGGGATCCATAGAGAATGGTCCCTTGCATGCACATGCATGCAATGTAGGATAGGCTTTGAGCCATATTCATGGAGTTTTAGGGCCACCATCATCACTTGATGGGTCCCACAAGCTCCATCATTGGAAGGAGAATGAAGAATCAAGAGGAAGAAGAAGAAATCTGAAATTTAAACAATGCAACACACCCACCTATCAAAACAACTCCAAAGCTACACCATTAGCATCAAGAAGCTTCAAGGATCATGGTTCAATGGTTGAGATTGGTTGATGATGGGTGGATTAGGAGGTGTTGGGAGGTAAGAGGGCTGGAATTTTTGGGCAAGGTGGGACATCCTAGTAAAGGGAGAGGAGAGGGAGAGGTAGAGAGAATGAGAAGAAAGAGAGAGAGGCGAGGGAGTTGTAGGGAGGCAATCATTGCCTCTCTCTCCTTGGTTAGAGAAACCATGATGGCCTATGGTGATAATAACAAAGTGCTAGGCTTTAGTAGGTCTTAGGATAGTAGGCTAGTAGGTTTTCTAGCAAACATACTATAGGGCGACATCATCTTTACACAAGCACCTAGGAGAACGTGTAGGGTGGGGTCCACCATCACATATCAAAGGCCCAAATCGAACGTTGCCCATAACTCATGATGTACATGTCGGATTCATGCACGGGATGCGGCGTTAGAACCACGGCACTGATACGGATAAGATGGCATAGGTTTTGGGTCGATCCGAGTCGGGTCAACGTGACCGAACTTAAGGACGACCGCAAACACTACCCAAAGGTTGCGGGCCGCCGGGATTCGACCAGTAGGACCACGTGACCTGAAGAAATGGCGTGCACACTTGGGTTAGGGTCATACACTTGAATTATTCAATATTATCCTCCATAGATCCAATTCTTGATCATCTTCTTTTGAGTTCTAAATCCATCCTTTTAAGCACATATTCATCTTACGCTTCCTAATCACCTCGCATGACGAAAACTTATATAATTAAATTATATTAACATTTAAATACTAGGAAAATTAATGTAATTGAAGGATTAAATATGCAATATTTGAGTCTCAACATAACCCCCCCCCCCCCCCCCCTCCCCCCCAACCAGCATTTTGCTAGTCCCGAGCAAAACATGTGAAAGATATTTCCCAAACAAATGAATAGTTTCCATAAGCTCAAGCGGTTCTAAAAAAACAATCCAGAATATAAAAATCTAAAATACATTAAGGATGAGTACTACTTTCTCCTAAATTATAGCACTTTGTAAATGTCCTAATTAAATTCAAAGCTTAATCCTATAATTAGAAAAATTCTAAATATTAATTAAGTTCCATGGGTGCATAATGAAATCTAGACTTATTGGGGCTCTACACGAGCCAAGCTAGCTTGAAAAGCTCGCTCAGCTTGGCTCGATCTAGCTCGGCTTGACTCGACTTGAATGACAACTCAAAGACAGCCAAGCTTCGTATCACCCAGCTCGTTTTGAAAATGAGTCGAGTTCAATCATAGTGGATCTTGACTCAACTCGAACTCGGCTCAACTCAAATATATATATATATATATATATATATATATATATATATATATATATATATATATATATATATATATATATATATATATATATATATATATATAGTTAGAACTTAAACTCTATCATACCTCTCCGTCCCTCTCTTACCCTTTCCCTTCCTTACCTAACCGTCATGCCTGAGCTCCACAATCTCAGTCTCTCTCTCCCCCCTACTTGACCACTCGCCCGAGCTCGACTCAACGTCTGCTCGACTCATCTCAACCATACGGCTTATACTCAACCACTCAACTGAGCTCTCTCTCCCTCTCAGCATTAACAAGAAGGTACCTCTATGGCTCTATATAATATTATATATATTATTAATTGAATATTTTATTTGGGAGTTGGGTCGAATGCCAGTTGCGTCTAGTTACTCGGTTAAGTTGAGTGCAGGTTAGGTCGTGGGTTGGGTCAGGTTGGAAGTAGGCTCGACTCGACTCGAGTTAAGCTCGCCTCGACTCAATTCATTAACTCGCCTCGAGCTCAACTCGAAAGGTTTGGCAAACAAGCCAAGTTCCAATGGTAAGCTCAAGACCGAGCTCGAACTTGAGCTCGATCTTGAGGAGAGCATGGACGAGTCAAGCCAAGCTTGGCCCACCTTGACTCAACTCGGCTCGTTATACAACCCTAAGACTTATCACAACTAAAGGTTCAGTTATCTACTTTCATGATAACATTAATAATTAAAAGAGTTCAGGAAAACCAAAACTTGCCTTAGAGTTCCACAATTTACTCTTCCAGCTTTTGATTTTTTCATCAACAACTTTCACACTATTTCAATATTTTTCTTCTTTTAATTTTTCACAACAGTCCTTTCAAGAAGCTTCGATAGATAGCCCTTTTCGACAACAACAATTTTTTAGTTGGGTATTACTTCTCTCTTGTTTTTCTTTTCAATTTTTTCACAACAGTCCTAAACATAATGGACAAATTCCCCAGGTTTGGTTCCTATCATTCTTAATAATATCAAGTTAATAATTCAATATCAAACTTAAACTTTAATGTGTAAGCTAGATGTGATATGTGAAATCATGACTCAATCAATGTTTAAAAACTTCTAATTCAAAGATTAAAAACTTCAAACTTAATTTTTAAAATCTATCAAATAATTAGAATCTAAGAGTAAAAAATCCCCAACATTAAGTATCTTATCGTTCTAATATCTAAATTAATTTTAAAATCCCTTAAATTCACATAAAAATGAAAAAAATATATATAACTCAAAATTTTAACAATTCAGTACAAATCTAAAGAATTTTCAAAGGAAGCCTACCCCCCAACGTAAAGTCACATAAAAATATATATAACTCAAAATTCACATAAAAATGAAAAAAATATATAACTCAAAATTTTAACAATTCAGTACAATCTAAAGAATTTTTGAAGGAAGCCTACCCCCCAACCTAAATTCTAAATTGTCCTCAATGTATAAACATATGCAATAAAAATGATATTGAGAGTAATGAAAATAAAGATGAGTAAATGTGAAGTACCTAAAAGGCAACAGACAGATAAGCTAGTACGAACTTCCTATCAAAAAATTTATCAGCAACTAAACTAAACTAAGTAAAATAAACCTAAGAAAGCAATAAATTCCTAATCTTAACTATCAATCATCCAGATTCATCAATTCTTCCTCTAGCAAGTATCTTAATAGATTTCTCAGTAAGGTTTTTAACAAGATCATCCAAAAACCTACTTTAGAGTAAGTTTAGATGTCTTGGACCATCATTATCTAGAGAAATCTATGCACCTCATCAAAGATTTCCTTCTTATTGTCATGAGGTGTCCAAAGAATTTATGATTCACCTGTTGAAGAAAACTTTTTAATATTAGTGTACCACGGTGAATAAAAGACTACAAATATTTGTGAATCCACAGGCATCCAGGTGGACAACGAAAAGGTGAGAGTCATCAGAGAATGGTCAGTTCCAAATAAACATCCATGAAGTTCGGAGTTTTCACAGGTTGGCAACATTTTATCATCGGTTCATGAAGAATTTTAGCACCGTTGTATCACTGATTACAAATTGCATGAAGAAGGGACCATTTTAGTGGATTGATGAAGCTGACAGGAGCTTCGCTGAAATCAAGCAAAATTGTCCACAACCATGGTTCTTGTACTTCCCAGCTTCGACAAACTGTTTGAGGTCGAATGCGATGCTTCATATGTCGGGTATGGGAGTGTTTCGTCATAAGAAAGCAGATCGGTAGCCTTCTACAATGAGAATCTCAGAGATGCACGTAACAAATGGTTAATATATGAGCTTAAATTGTATGCAGTGGTATAGGCATTACGACATTAGTAACATTAATTAATATTAAGGGAGTTCATTCTTTACACAGACCATCAAGCTCTCAAATTCATTAATAGCTAAGCTAACGTGAATCGTGTGCATGCTAGGTGTATTTCATTCTTGTAAGAATTCACATTTGTGCTTAAATAAAAGTTTGAGTGACAGAACAAGGCGGTTGATGCACTTAGCCAATGTGTAACTTTGCTAGTCACCATGAGCAATGAGGTTGCCGGGTTCGAATGCCTCAAAGACCTATATGCCGATAGCGACGACTAGAAGGACACGTGGATTAGATGCCAAGAATGTCAGCCCACTGACCTCCATATTTAGGATGGATTTGTCTTTAAAGGAAATCAGTTATGCATTCCCCGGAGTATGCTACAAGACCGTATCATCCAAGAGCTACATGGAGGTGGCCTCAGCGGTCATCTAGGGTGAAATAAGACAATAACTCTCTTAGAAGAACATTATTATTGGCCACAGCAGAAATGGGATGTGGGGAAAGCAGTGCAGTGGTGCCACACATGCCAAGCATCCAAAGGGCAGTCACAAAACACTGGATGATACACCACATTGCCTATCCCTAATGGCCCTTAGGAGGATTTATCTATGGACTTTGTGTTAGGTCTCCCACAGACCCAATGTGAAGTGGATTCAGTGTTCGTCGTGGTCGAAAAATTTTCCAATATGACTCATTTCATACCGTGTAAGAAAACTCTCAATAATGTGCATGTTACAAATCAGTTTTTCTAAGTTATTCAGCTACATGGGGTCCCAAAATCCATCACCTTAGATTGTGACATTAAGTTCCTTAGTCACTTTTAGAGGACTTTATGGTGACGATTTAGCCCTAAGTTGCAGTTCCGCAGTGCATATCATTCGTAGACTGATGGCTAGACCGAAGTACTAAATTGTACACTTGGAAACATTATACGATGCATTTAGGGTGATAAGCCCAAACTGTGGGATTTAGCCTTACCTCAAGAGGAATTCACATTCAATAACATATTGATTCATTCCACCAACAAGTTCCCATTTGAAGTTGTGTACCGGTGTGTGCCTAGACATACACTTGATTTGGTTCCATTGCCCAAGCTACCAGGCGTGAGCATTGTTGCGGAACATATGGCGGACCGTATCATAAATGTGCATGCTGATGTTCAAGCCTAGTTAAAGGCATCCAACGATAAGTACAAGGAAAGATCTGACACACATCGGTGTCTAAAGGTATTCAATGTAGGTGATCATGTGATGGTTCATCTACACAAGGAGAGGTTTCTGACCAAGACATACAATAAGCTAAAGAACAAGAAGATTGGACCAGTACCCATCCTCCGTAAGATCAATGATAATGCTTACAGTGTTGATCATCCTAAAGATATGGAGATCTCACATATGTTCAACGTGGTGGACTTGTATGAGTATCATGAACCGAATTTGACGAATAACTCGAGGACGAGTTCTTTTGAAGTGGAGGGGACTGATGTAGAACGGGTCGCGGATTCGTTCATAGCTAAGATGGAGCAAAGAAAAGAAGCCAAAAAGGATCAAACACACTTAGCATAGTTCGACCAGACGACCATTGTGTTTGACAATTCGAAATTCCATCGAAATTTTCATTGGACGTTTTTTGCCTATTTTAACAAGTCAACATATCTAATCAACCAGTCAAAATCTAGTTCGATAGGTTGAAAATCACAGAATTTTTGGTTTAAATCTCTTGACACTTTTTGGTCGTTTCAACCTGTCAACGACAAGTCAAAGGACGCTAGAAATTTGTGCGCTTTTCTGAATTTGTTTCCTAATTTGATTAAAACTCTTTCATTACATTTTTATGATTTTTTTAGGGTTATTTTTATAATAATTCAATCAATAAACTTCTTAAAATTTTCTTATCTTCTCTCATGGATTTGAGAAACCTCTTATGGATTCAAGAGTGCCTTATGGATTCAAGGTGGTTATCACTTGAGGAAGACAGTGATCGACCTCATTACGTCCTCCCCTATGTTAGCAATGGACAAGATCGTTACAATTGTGTCACAAAAGTGATTATTTAGAATTATAAGAAATCCATGGTGGCCTTAATGAATAAATGGATTGAATTGTTGATTAGACCTTTTTGTGTAAGAATTGACCATATTAAAGACTATCGATTAAGTGGTTAGTCTTTCTCCTATTGGTGTGAAGTTTGCATGGTAGCCCATGAAATGTGTGCTAGACCTAACCAATAGTCTAGATAAATGGACTGGATTATCCAAATGTCCTGATGCAACTAGCAGCACTGTAACTTATAGTGCTCTGAGAGCATTAGAGCATTTTTCTTAAAGCGATGCTCATATTGTTTTGAGTAACTCACTAAAACATGTGCATCGAGTATCTTATATTGTACTAATACCAATTAAGACAAAATAACTCTCTCCTGACAAACACATATGAGAAATGCTCTGGTGCTCTCACATCATTGTTAATCATAGTGGTCCTAGTTTCCTAATTTCAGTTAAACAGTTCAATCAATTTATCTAGGTTGTCCATTAAATCAGTAAAGTTTAAACAATTTTACACCTATTTTTAAAGACAAAAGAAAGTTCACGTGTGTAATATTTTAATTAAGGGCATCTTCCTATCATTTCTCTCTTCATGCGAGGAACCGGCACCCTTTCTCTCATGTTTGCCTGTGGCCGCGCACATGATATAGAGAATTAGGATGCACACCCAAAATAATGTAGACCAACCATGATGATTATATATGATCCAAACCATCCATAAATTGTGTAGGCACGTTATATGATGTAAGTCCTAGAAAGGAGCATATCTTAAAGTCAAGCAAGCTACAAAACGGACAAGAAGTGAGGATGGTATGCCCACCATTGAAAACATTATAGGCACCTCTCTCTCTCTCTCTCTCTCTCTCTCTCTCTCTCTCTCTCTCTCTCTCTCTCTCTCTGTAGCATGCTCTTTCCTATATTGCACCCTTCCTCTCAATCTCTTTTTCCTTTGTCTTTCCTTCAGTTGTGTCAATTCAATCAAACATGAGGCCATAGGTGTGATCGAGGAACTATATTTGCATTTTGTGTGTGTATGATGTGTGGGCACGATAGAGTCTACTCGACTCAATATTTTATTGAACTGTAGGTGTCCCCTACGTTGACTCAAACTGATTAGAGACTAGACACATTAATCCAATTATCCTCTCAACCACCAGTTGTGATCAGCGATCAGGCGATTTGTGAAATAATATGGGTTAGCCCTTCCAAATGGATTCTTTTTTCCTTGTATTAATGGACTCAAGGACTTGTTCTTTCAACAATACTTTAGCTTGATATTTCTCAAAGAAATAGGGATGAACGGGTAAACAAAAAAGGCTAAAAAATGCTGCTTTTATTAATATTTGAATGCATGGCCCATTACAATCAACAAAGTATCAAATAACCAAATAAATAAAATAAATGAGAGATAAATACCCGATTTGTCTATCATACAAGAAAATTGAGGCAAATGGTAAGGAGGATGTGACTGGATTGGTATGATCACCTAAATCAAAACTCAATTGATCATAATCCAATAACTTAGGGTTGCGAATATTTAATATACTCCTATGATTCTGTAGCGGGAGCCGCTAGCAGTAGCAATCTATGCTAAAACTAGGATAGGCTATGCTAAGAAAGATTAATTGAAAAGTAGATAAATGTATTTGGAGAAGGGCCTTGAACTTTTCTTCGATAACTCTTTTATAGCTTGTCGAGGCTGTAAACCCTCACTGGGATTCCTTGTTGATCCTAGATCCTTCTTGTTTACGATGTGTATTCTGGATAAGAAAATCTCCTAGATAGATCCAAAACTGTTGGCTTCCAGGATCTTCTTCTCATGGATGATTCCTTTAATGGGAAACATTTGTGGCCCACCAATCGGATTCAAGATTGAACATGAGATTGTTGATATAGACCTTAAATTGATCATGGACGCTCAACTGGTAGCCCACCTCTGTACTGGAATGACCTAATCAAGTGTTGGATAGATGTAACACCTGATAATGATCTATTATCGGACCAGATCACATCTAGTTCTCCCATTCTCTTTATTCTAATTGAATCATGACTATAGAATTGGATCCTTAAGCTCTCCCATTCTTTTTATTCTAATAAATATACAGTTAGGGACTTGATATAGTCGTTGTCCATTTTCTCCCAATTTGGGTCCAATCCGTAGCTATATTTGCTTGGATACCAGTCCGATCTTCAATTATTTAAGACCTTCTCGAACACTACAAATTCTTCGAATGTCTGATCTCTTGGAAGGACTATGAGAGACAGCCTCACCAAGTGTATCATAGCCTAATGTGTGATAAGATACGTTCTTCGGCGGGTCTTTTATATACTTGTTAGATATGTTCTCTCATTAATTGGCACATTTAATCGTGGCCACTTGGCATCCGTCGATTTTCTCTTTTAAAGGTATGCATAAGGATTTGTGCCTCCTCATTAATAACATAATGTGTAATGCCAAAGGAAGATCAAGTGAAGATACTCCCAAGCGTGAGTAGGATTTCTATCAGTACTAACCCCATAGTGTCAACACATGGTGGCCTTTCATTGGTCCACATTAGGGCATAAAAAATGGGTGTAAACACCTTTCAACCCGGCATTGCATGCCTGACTCCCTAGTCATATGTTAAATGCCAATGTCCACTCACACTTAGAAACAAGGGTGCATCAGCTAGATCATTCACAAAGAATGAGTTGATGTACCTAATGCAATGAATACTTTTGAGAGGAATTGCACGATTTAGCACTAAAGATTTTAATTTGAGGCCTATGGTTTAGTGATTCAAAATAGCATATCTATTAGGTTCCTTGATAGACGGGCCATACCACAAAAATCTTCTCAATAGCACAATCCTAAAACTTATCATCTTTAGCCCGCAAATAGGCAATCAAGAATTGAAATAAACAGTCCACTTTCAACTCCACAAAGGCCCAAGATTGGAAGCTATATAAGAACCGTAAGTATAAAAGATGTTTACGGCATGGTCCATCCACACTGTGGCCAAATGGATCAACGGTCTATATCACGGAACCAGGGGTTGTAGATCCTTGGTTCTCGGATCCTATGATTCATCCACATTTTAGTGCCCACATATCATAAAGTCTAGCTCACGCTTTATGTACAACCATTGTGCACAAGGCACAAGACGACACCATTGCCTACTACAACCTAGATTGATGTATGCAGTCATGAGTAATCTGCACAGTTACAATGAAAGGTTGTGTTTGGATGCTCCATTGTTTTGAATTGCATTTTAGTTCAATAAAAGAAGAAAATCAGCAAAGTATAGTCACCTCAAACATTGATTAGGCCCATCTGGTTGAATAGATTTTCGCCTGTAAGATGTGATATGTTGGCCTATAAATATCTATAGTTTTTCGTGTTTTCATTTTGTGTAAGTAAGACCATGTTTCAGTGGTCCAAACATTCACATGATTGTTGGGGTAAACCCAATCTCTACCAGATTGGAGGATCTTAGTTACCTAATCTTTGTTCTTTTTGGAGCTGAGCATATGCAGTTATAGTTTCCGTTTTAACAATCCATTGACAGGCTATCAACTAGTTGTTTTACTTTCTTTCTTTTTTGTGCTGATGGTGTCCTCATATGTACCAAATGTATGGAGCGTGTCTTATATATTTTAAATAAATAAATTTAAAATTTTAAAAATTTAAAAAAAAAAAAAAAAAAAAAAAAAACTCTCTCTCTCTCTCTCTCTCTCTCTCTCTCTCTCTCTCTCTCTCTCTCTCTCTCTCTCTCTCTCTCTCTCTCTCTCTCTCTCTCTCTCTCTCTCTCTGGTTTCTAAAAGCGTGACGTGAAGCTTACTTTTCTTAAGCTATTACAATTTTATCCGTACAATGTGTTGTCTATATAAGGACACATGTAGAGAGATCTTCCCATGCATGTTGCCTTCTTGGTGAGAGATTCCTTGTAAGATGAAAAACTTTTCTTAAGCTATTACAATTTTATCTATAGAATGTGTTGTCTATATAAGGACACATATAGAGAGATCTTTGTTGAGATGTGGAGCCACATCTGGACGAGCCCGCTCGACCGGTCGAGTAGCCCACTCGACCAGTCGAGGGCTGGCTTGACTCAAAGTCCAGTGAGTTATGATTTTTTGAGTCTGCGGTGCTCGACCGGTCGAGGCCCTTACTTGACCAGTCAACGGTCCGCTCGACCAGTCGAGGTTACACAGATTCATTTTGCAGATTTGTTGTGGACTGTGGAAATTTGAGTCGGTTTCACAGGGTGTGAAAGGGAAATTGCCTAAACTATAAATAGGGGTCTCCTAGGGTTTATTCTAAGGTATGCAAAAAGTATTCTAAGATGTGGGCAAAGGGTTTTCTCTATACATCTAAAGGGAAAAGGTTAGTATATCGCTTATAATCTTCGTTTTCTTCATAATGTAAGTTTTGCACCATGGTTTTTTTTATCCTTGTTTAGGGTTTTTTCATGTATATATTGTCTTGTGGTTTGTTTAGTATGCTTTAATTCTACTTCTAGATGATATTTCCTTCTGTTTATCGTTTGTGGGTGAGACCTTGAATCTCAGTTCACTATGTTGTTGGCGTGCTATGCAACAACTGGTATCAGAGCTATTGGTTTAGTTCTATTGGAAGCGATGACGGAAGAAGGGAAGACTAAAATTGAGAAGTTTGATAGTTCAAACTTTACCTTCTGAAAAATGCAGATGGAGGATTATCTGTATCAGAAAGACCTTTATATTCCTCTAGGAGGAAAAGAGAACAATCCAGAAAAGATAACAGATGATGAATGGTTTTTATTGAATTGGAAGGCTTTAGGAATGATCCGACTCTCTTTGTCTAAGAGCGTCGCCTTCAATATATCCAAGGTAAAAACCACAAAAAAAAATAATGGAAGCCCTATTTAGGATGTATGAAAAACCCTCAGCATCCAACAAGGTTCATCTTATGAAACAGCTATTCAACATGAAGATATCAGATGGTGGGAGTGTAGCTGAACATCTAAACGAGTTCAATACAGTCACAAGCCAGTTGGAATCCGTCGGCAGTGTTTTTTAGGACGAGGTCAGGGCATTATTGATCTTGTCTAGTTTGCCAAATCGTTGGGATGGTTTGGTGATTGCTATGAGCAATTCTTCAAGGTCGACAAAACTAAAATTTTGTGATGTGGTCGATCTAATTCTCAGCGAAGAATCTACAAGAAAGGCATCAGAAGTTTCAGGGGATTCAAGGAATACTCTAAACGTTGAAGGAAAAGAAATATCGCTGAACAAAGGGGGCAATAAACACGGACGTTCTAGGTCGAGAAAGAAATCCAAGAGACCGAAAGACAAAGACGGGTGTTGGCATTGCGGGAAGAAGGAGCACATGAAACGTGATTGCAGGGCACTTAAAAAACAAGAAGGAAGCTCTCAAAGCGGGAAGGATTCAGTGAATCTATCTGAGGAGAGAAACATAGAGGCGTTGATCTTGTCTCTTGATGCGAGGAATGAGTCTTGGGTCATAGACTCAGGTGCTTCGTTTCATGCCACTTCGTGTCAGGAAGTTCTACGTGATTATGTGTCAGGTGACTTCGGGAGAGTCTACCTGGGTGATGATGAGCCGTGAAATATTATTGGAAAGGTAGACATTCATATGAATCAGAAAGATGGAATGGCTTTGAAATTGAAAGATGTCAGACATGTACCAAGTTTGAAACAGAATTTAATCTCAGTGGGGCAGTTGGCCGATACCGGATATGTGACGACATTCACCAGTGATTCCTGGAAGATCACAAAAGATGCCTTGGTGATATCTCGAGGCAAGAAGGAATGTACTTTGTACATAACTTAAGGATCGTATAGTTCACTCGCAGTCGCATTAACTGGAGTGAATGGGCAGTTATGGCATTAGAGGTTGGGACATATAAGTGAGAAAGGGATGAAAGTGTTATTGTCAAAAAGGAAGCTACCAGGGCTAAAGTCTATTAACTTGGAATTCTGGGAGGACTGCGTGTATAGCAAGTAGAAGAGAGTAAGTTTCAAGAAAACAAGACATGCTTCAAAGACGCATCTGTTGGAGCTTGTACACATTGATGTGTGGAGACTGGCACAGGTATCATCTCTTAATGGCTCACGTTATTTTGTTTCTTTTATTGATGATGCTAGTAGAAAACTATGGGTTTATTTCTTAAAGCATAAATCTGATGTATTTGATGTATTTAAAAAGTGAAAAGTAATGGTAGAAAACAAGACAGGTAAAACAGTAAAATGTCTCAAATCAGATAATGGGGGAGAATACTGTGATAAAAGATTTGAGGAGTATTGTGCAACAAATGGAATCAAATATCAGAAAACAATTCCAGGGACACCACAACAGAACGGTGTGGCTGAGCACATTAACAGGACCATCCTCGAGCTCACCAGGAGCATGAGGTTACATGCAGGGTTGCTCCAGATGTTTTGGGCAGATGTTATAAATACTGCCGCATATCTCATCAATAGAAGTCCCTTAGCACCATTGGATAGTGGGCTACCAGAAGAAACATGGACTGGGAAAGAAATGAACCTTGCACATCTCAGTATTCGGTTGCACTTCATATGTTCACATTGATGCAGAGCATAGAAACAAGTTGGATGTGAAGTCCAAGAGGTGCACATTTATAGGCTAAGGGCAGCATGATTTTGGCTACATGTTTTGGGATACAGAAAATAAAAAAATCATTAGAAGCAAAGACGTAATCTTCAATGAAAATGTGATGCATAAGAATAGTGTGCAGCAAAATAAGGCCGATGAGAAAGAATTCGTAGAGTTGGAAGAGTTACTGGACACGGGTATTACAGCGCCACAGGATGATCATGTACAGGAGCATCATGAGGCAGAGCCACAGACACTAGTTGTGAGGAGATCTACTAGACCCACGGTCCGATACTCACCCTCCTTACATTATCTACTGCTGATAAATAATGGTGAACCAAAGTGTTTTGAAGAGGCATTACAGTCAAATACATGGGTTAAGTGGGAGCAGGCCATGGATGATGAGATAGACTCTCTTGAGTCTAATCGTACATGAGAGCTAGTCACTCTACCCAAGGGTAAGAAAGCTCTTCATAACAAGTGCGTTTACAAACTAAAGGAGAAGCACAATGGTTCGAAATGGTACAAGGCTAGATTGGTTGTGAAAGGGTTTCAACAAAAGGCAAGTATCGACTTCACTCAAATATTTTCACCAGTGGTGAAAATGTCTACGATTCGTATGGTCTTGAGTATAGTGACTACAGACGACTTACATCTAGAGCAGCTAGATGTTAAGACAGCCTTCTTCATGGGGACCTTAAAGAAGAGATATACATACATCAACCGACAGGATACGTGGCACCAGGAAAGGAGAACAAGGTGTGTAGACTGAAGAAAAGTTTATATGGCCTGAAGCAGGCCCCAAGACAGTGGTACAACAAGTTCGATAGTTTCATGTCAGGAAACGGTTTTAGGAGATGTCATGCAGACCACTATTGCTATTTGAAGAAGTTTGATACGTCGTACATCATCCTTCTTCTGTACATTGATGATATGCTTATGGTCGGATCAAGCATGAAGGACATCTCAGATCTCAAAAGACAACTGTTTAAAAAATTTGCCATGAAGGATTTAAGAGCTGCAAAATAAATCCTAAGTATGAGGAAAAGCGTGATAGGGAAAATAAGAAATTGATTTTGTCACAGACAGTGTACATAACGAAGGTACTTGATCGATTCAATATGGGAGGTGTTAAGCCGATTAGCACTCCATTAGCCAACCACTTCAAGCTTTCTAAGGAGTAAGGTGTAAAGACGCAGGAGGAACGGGACTAAATGGATAAAGTCTCATACGCTTCAGTTATTGGGAGTCTCATGTATGTTATGGTGAGCACGAGGCCAGACATTGCTCAAGCAGTTAGAGTTGTTAGCAGGTTCATGAACAACCTTGGGAATGAACATTGGGAAGCTGTGAAGTAGATCCTTAGATACCTAGTAGGTACTAAGGATGTAGGGCTGTGTTATGGTGGATCGAAAATTAAGCTACAATGCTACGTAGATTCAGATTTAGTAAGAGATATTTACAGCAAAAGAAGCACTACAAGTTATGTCTTTACTCTGGGTAGTACTGCTGCAGTCAGTTGGGTCTCTCAGTTACAGAAGATAGTATCTATCAGTATGACGGAAGCTGAATATGTTGCAGCTACAGAAGCGTGCAATGAGATAGTGTGGATGTAAGGTTTCATGGAAGAGTTGGGTAAGAAGCAAACAGATTACAAGCTGTACGGTGACAATCAGAGTGCAATACACTTGGCTAAGAATTCAGTCTTTCATTCAAGGACTAAACATTTTGACATCAGATATCACTTTATACGTTCGTTATTGGAAGATGGATCGATTCCTCTGGAGAAGATTCATACAAGTGAGAATCCTATGAATATGCTGACCAAGGCAGTCACACGAGAGAAACTGAAGATCTGTTCAGCTTTGATTGGTCTTCAGGCTTGAAGACGGGGAGGTGGTACACTCCGGATGTAAAAGACGAATGTTTATAATGATGTGTCTCTAAGTGGGAGATTGTTAGATGTGGAGCCACATCTGGTGAGGGCTGCTCAACCAGTCAAATGCCCTGCTCAACCGGTCGAGTAGCCCACTCGACTAGTCGAGGGCTGGCTCGACTCAAAGTCCAGTAACTATGATTTTTTGGGTCCACGGTGCTCGACCGGTCGAGGCCCTTGCTCCACCAATCGAGGGTCCGCTCGACCAGTCGAAGTTACACAGATTCGTTTTGAGGATTTGCTGCAAACTGCGGAAATTTAAGTCGATTTCGCAAGGGTACGAAAGGGAAGTTGCCTAAACTATAAATAGGGGTCCTAGGGTTTATTCTAGGGTATGCAAAAAGTATTATAAGGTGTGGGCAAAGGGTTTTTTCTATACATCTAAAGAGAAAATGTTAGTATCTTGCTTGTAATCTTCATTTTCTTCATAGTGGAAGTTTTGCACCATGGTTTTTTACCCTTGTTTGGGGTTTTTCCACGTATATCTTATCTTATGGTTTGTTTGGTATGCTTTAATTTTACTTCTAGATTATATTTCCTTCTGTTTAACGTTTATGGGTGAGACCGAATATTGAATCTCGATTCACTGCGTTGTTGGTGTGTTGCGCAACAATCTTCCCATGCACGTTGTGTTCTTGGAGAGAGATTCCTTGTAAGATGAAAAAGTGCAAGAGTGAGGTAATCCTTGTATTCTTTGATTTTCTCTTGTTTAGTGAATTTTAAAAAAAAAAGTTCGTGTTACTACTCCATAAATGTAAGTATATTATCAAACCTCATAAATCTCTATGCCTCTCTTTTTATTCTTTAACCTTTTAAGGTTTTGGTTTGACTCTTCTGTTTTGTGGTTTTGTATTCCCTACAACAATTAGATAATGTCGCTCTCTTCGAGATAGTTCACTCCCCTTAGTTAACTCAACCGATGCAACAGGTTCCCCCGACACACCAACTCTAGGATACAACGCTCGATGTGGTTTTTTCCTATTTACATAGACTGTGAATAAACCCAAAACCCAACCCCTCTTTAGGCCAACTTCGTATGCCCAAGATAGAAGAGAAGAGAAAATACCTTTTTTTCCCTTTTTTGCTCGGTTTTTATTTCATGAAAGACCTTGCCCACGTCTCTTATATAGACCAACCCAGGGATAGATCGTTACAAGTGACTCATTCAAGGATTGACCATTTTTAATTGTAAATGATGAGCCAGCCATTTTGTAACACATTTCTCACAATGGAAATGGTCCAGTCATTATTGGGGCTCATCAAAATGAATGAGAAATAGTATCAAATAGTTATGCACTAACAAGCAATTTAATTTTGAATTTAAATAAAATAAAACATTTTTTGTTTAAAATACTTCCATAAACCAAAGGTTAATAAACCTTTTGTACTACAAGATTGTTGTTAGCACTCATGTTGCAATTATTTATGGTTGGAATGAGTTCTACCAAATTTAAGGTACCCAAGTCTGATGGATTCAATTGCATGTTACGAAAATTGAAAGTTAAGGAGTTTTTTCCGACTGTACGCCTCACTTTTAAGCCACGTACCTTATTAAGCCCTTACAAACTTACCTTCCCAGACTACTCCCCTGCTATATGGATGCACATTTATTGGACCAAAATGCCCCTGCTTTATCATAAATGTAATTACTGAAAGCGTGGTTTCCTATGGCTACGGATTATAACTGTAGCATTGAAATTGACCGCGAAGTAAATAACATTGACCATGAAGTGAATGAAATTCATCGCGAACTGATTGAAATTGACTGCGAAGTGAATGAAATTGACCGCGAAGTGAATGCAGTGAATGAAATTTACCGTGAACTGATTAAAATTGACCACAAAGTGAATGAAATATAATTGACCACGAAGTGAATGAAATTCACCATGAAGTGAATGAAGAGAATGAAATTGATCGCGAAGTGAGTGAAATTCACGGTGAAGTAAATGAAATTGACTGCGAACTGATTGAAATTGACCACGAAGTGAATGAAAATCACTGCGAAGTGAATGAAGTGAATAAAATTGACCGCAAAGTGAATAAAATTGACCGTGAACTGATTGAAATTGACCGCGAAGTGAATGAAATTCACCACGAACTGATTGAAATTGACCACGAAGTGAATGAAATTGACCGCGAAGTGAATGAAAAGAATGAAATTGATCGCAAAGTGAGTGAGATTCACCGTGAAGTGAATGAAATTGACTGCAAATTGATTGAAATTGACTATGAAGCGAATAAAATTGACCGCAAAGTGAATGAAATTCACCACGAAGTGAATGAAATTGACCGCAAACTAATTGAAATTGACTGCAAAGTGAATGAAATTGACTGTGAAGTTAATAAAATTGACCGCGAAGTTAATGAAATGAATGAAATTGACCACGAAGTGAATGAAATTGACTACGAGCTGATTGAAATTGACCGCGAAGTTAATGAAATTCTCCGCGAAGTGAATGAAGTAAATGAAATTCACCACGAACTAATTAAAATTAATTGCGAAGTGAATGAAATGGATTTTTTACCATTGACCTAATGGAATCTTGGAAAATGACCAGGTTGGTTGGCTAAAGTGGCTTCTCCTACCCTAAAATCATATATGGTATGTCAAGTAACCCATTCTGGTTTGGGAGATGTGCTTGTTGAATTAATAAAGAAAGAAATGAATAAAAAGCGAGAAAAATATTTTTATATGCTTATATATGCATATTTACATAAATATGTGTTAGAGAAAAATGTAGAGGGAAAAATTTTCTCCTTGTAAAAAAAATTTTAAAAAAAAAACAAACTGTCGTGACACTACCGCCGCATATAACAGGAAGTGGATTGGTTGGTGCAAGTTCTATGGGTCTTATCATGAGGTATGTGTTATATCCAAACCGTCCATCCATTTGGCGAGCTCATATTAAGGCTTGAGACGAAAAATAAGACAAATCTAACTATCAAGTGGACCACACTGTAAAAAGCGGTGGGGGATTAAACTTCTACCATTGAAACTCTTTTAAGGGTCACAGAAGTTTTGGATCAATATGAAATTTATTTTTCCTCTTCATCCAGGTCTTTGTGACCTTATGAATAGATTGGATGGAAAATAAACGTTATAGTGGGCCCTAAGAAATTTTTAACGGTAAAAATGAATTTCCCCGCTGCTATGTGGTGTGGTCCAGTTGATCTTTGGATATGATTATTTTGTTTTTATAATGCTCTAAAATGATCTCGAAATATGGATGAATGTTGTGGATATAATAAATACATAACTGTGGGGCCCATGTAACTTTGATATCTTTTGATCCATTCGTATGACTCGGAGTTCAAGGAGCGTCAGCACTCGTCTTCGCACACCAGCCAATCCACTTTCAAAAGGAAGGCAGAGGTATTTTGGTTCAGTGAAAAGTCACCCATACAGCAGGGGCTTAGTTTGGTAAGGTAAGTTTGGACGGGTGTAATAAGGTACATGGCTCAAAAGTGAGATGTACAGTGGGAAAAAACTCAAGATTAAGGTAGTGTTAATGAAGGAAGGTTGTGCAATTATGAATAAATGAAAAGAAAAGAAACCCATAGAAATGAAAGATGAGGTTTTTTAAGAGAAAAAACAATTAACTGTAGGGGATATTCTTCTTGTACTAGATGATTTGGTTTTGTTTAATGTCAGATAAACCCATAGTCAAAGACTTTTGGGAGAAACTATGAAACACATATGAAAGAAATCAATGTCAAACAGGATATTTCTCTAATGACAATTGTATAACTTGAAAATGAAAGGTTCTCTTTACAAGAACATTTAAATGAGTTTAATACCTTGATTGATAACTTGGCGACAATTAATAAGAAAATTAATGACAAAGAAAATGTTATATTTCTGCTTTATTTGATACATGATTCACGGGATGATTTAATTATAAATCTTAGCAACAACTTATATCTCAATATGGAGTTAGTTAAGTCTACATTGCTTACCAAAGAGTCCCATGGAAAAACACATGAGGGATTTTCGGAGATGCTATGATGGTTAGATAAAAAATTTTAAAAAAAAATTAAAAAAAAAACTAAGAAATATACCAGTGGAAGAGATCAGACAAGATTTAAGTTGAGAAAAAAAAAAAAGAAAAGAAAGTGTTAGAATTGTGGAAAAAAGAGTTATATACGCAAAATTTATAAACTCGGGAAAGTAAATCAAGAGAAACGTGATTTTCATAATCAAGCATTAGATTCAAAAGCTTTCTAAGAAAACCTACTTAAGAAAGGTGATTCATCCAAGGAAGGAATTGTTGTCGTCTGTGATTCCCCAGGAGAATATGATTCATTAACGAATTAAATTCCGAGGCTTCCTTTCATATGACACCACGTGGGGATTATTTTTATTGATATCAATTAAGTGACAGTGAATAGTTTACTTGAGTAATAATAACACATGTAAAATAATGGGAATTAGAGATGTTAAAATCACTATTTGATGATATCATACACATAGTTTTAATTATGCAGCAAATACCGGACTACGAAAAAGTCTTCTATCATTGGAAAAGTTTGATTAAGATAACTATAATTTTTATTGTTTTGAAGAAAATAATGAAAATTTACTTGTTGTGTAATGGAATTACTACGGCTGCACATGTGGAAGCTTGGCGTAGCTAAAAAATGAAGGTTATGTCCTAAAGGGGAGACGATTGGGATGAATTAAAATTTTCATCTTTTAAAACACAATTGCTTACTTAAACTAATTGATAATTAAATTACATAAGACAATTTAACTCTAAGGCTTCCAAGCCAATAGAGGGTCCAATCACATAAACTACAAATGATACGTCAATTATTCAGATAGTCTATAAACATGATAATGTACATGTGTATGTGGGATGTGCTAATTATCATCACCTCGAATGCATTTAGACATTTGATCACATAAGCATAATTAAACAAGTGCAGAAAGGATAATCTCAAATATAAGCATGTATAGTGGTTTAGTATTCCTACTCCACTCCCAACGGATGTAGTCAACCGATGAGTGTATCGAATTTCACTATCGGAGTTTTAAATTAGGTTTACCTCTAACATTTACAATCCAACACAAGGAAGGACTCCTGCAAGGGACATTGCATGGTTTTTTATAGGCTCGCCATAAACCTCGGTTCTACACAAGAATCTACTGACGTACACTTCCGTTGGAGGCTCCCGCAAGAGACTTTGGTTGGTTGTCCATAGGCTAACCAAAAACCATAGTCCTAGTCTAAGGACCTACATTTACTCCCACCAGAAGCTCTCATAGAGACTAACACGTACGCACCCATGTCTGGTGGCCTACAAAAGGACTTGATTTAGGCCCTACGCAAGAGCCAATGTCCTACACAAGAACCTTGATTTAGGCCCTACACAAGAGTAAAGGTCTTACTCAAGAACCCGGATTTAGGCCTTACACGAGAGCCAAGAACCTAGTTAAGTTTGGGTTACAAACTCTTACCTTCAATCCTACACAAGGAAAGAAAGTATAAAAACTCTTACACTTGACAACTTACTTGTTGGATTAAGCCTCTTCAACTTGGGTTGCTTGATCGATGTTATCCCATACTTCAATCAGCTCCCTTTTGATCTTCCGATCATGATGTCAATGCTTTGTCAAAGCTTCAGCTCTAAGATCAAACACCTTACATGTAGTGCTCGTCTAAAGTGACCAATGTGATGGAAGGTTAGTTAAATCTCATACAATTAATGGGAAGTTGTATTTCCTAGGGGATTCACCTAGATAGGTCCTCTAAAGGATTTAGATAATAGTATGCTTATAAAAGTTGAGTCTTATATCTAGAAAATGAATGAATTCAAGCACATATTTAAGGTGGAGGTTGGAATCCTCATTGGAGTGTTAATCTTCAAGGAATATGACTTAAAACTCATTAGTTTAGAGGCTTGGGATGATGGATATGATCATGGATTCACCTAAGCTTTACACCAAAAATTCATCAAAATGCTTAAGAATTAAATGCCATTTATAAGAAGTTTAAGTTTCAATTATCAGAAAATGAGCAGATAACGAATATGCTAATGCCATCGATTGGTCTTCAATGCCATCAAGGTGACCCTCGATGCCTTCGAATGGTACATCAATGCTATCGAGAAAATCAGATAATATGATTTGTTCCTTACTAGACATATTTAAGTTACTCATCGATGTCATCAAGTAGTTTTCGATGCCATCGAAGGAGACCTCGATGCCATTGAGAAAATTAAATAAAATGATCAATTCCCGGTGGACATATCTGACTCTTGTTCGATGCACTCGAGGGAGTTTTCGATACCATCGAAGAGCACTAAAGGTCTGCTCGATGGGATTGAGCACCACTCAAAATCTGTTATTTGGGGTATATGTTTTCACAGCAGCTTTGCACCTCTTCTAGCCTTACTTATCATGTTCCAATTAGGTTTCCTAGGGCTAAGAGATGATCAACAAGATTTACCTATTAAGCCAAGATCATCTAGAGGTTCAAGGGTTAGGGTCACCAAGGCACCTCACTTACATGTTCTTTGTTCTTTGATGCTCTTGTCATCTTGTGTCTTCGGTCTTCATCTTCCAAATTCTCAACCGACTACATGACACATAGACTCACGTGATTGATAAACGAGATGTACAAATCAATGCACTAACAGATAATGGATTGAAAATTATAAGAGAAGTTGTGGTAGTTATGAAGAGAAAGTTTATGAGTGTTATATATGATTGATCATAGATATTATGGTAGCTAATGCTATTATTGGAAATGTCATTATAGATTTTAGTATTATCTAGGTATAAGCAGTGGACCACATGAGAAAGAAATGACGAAAGATACTTTATTAAAATTTACTTCTTAGTTTAAAATCTATTAATTTAGACATTTATGAGAATTATTGGTTTAAAAAGCTATATAGAGATCATTTTCCTCGCCTATTGCTAAAGGCAAGAATATTTTAGACCTAATTTATTTTGACACGTACGATGCTCTGTCAAATCCTTAGAAGGACCAAAATATTTTATTTCTTTTATTAATGCTTTTTCAGAAAAACATAGGTTTACATGCTTAAAAGGGAGTGCAATACTTGTTTAATTAAGTTTAAAGAGTTTGTTGAAAATCAAAAGGGAAAAAAGATTAAGTGTATGAAAGCCGATAATGAATAAAAGCACACTTCCAAAGAATTTAAAGATTTTTACAATGAACATGGGGTTGAGAGGCACGACACACTCCTTGATAATTCACAACAAAATGGAGTGGTTAAACGTGTAAACTATATGCTTATAGATTGTATAAGGATCATGTCAAGTTATGTTAGGCTCGAACATTGTTTTTGCATAAAAGTTACTAATATGGCTTACCACTTGGTCAATCATTTTCTTAAAACTGCAATAGATTACAAGATCTCTAAAGAGGTACGGTCTGAAAACCTATTAATTATTCAATCATTTATACTTTTCGTTGTGGTGTTTATATGTGGTTCTCCAAATAACAAAGAATTATGCTTGATGAGAGATCTAGAAAGAGTTTCTTTTTAATTTTTCTATATAAATGACACAGAAGAGAACAAATTGTAAGACCTTACCACCCACAAGTTGGCAATTAGCTAAGACGTTGTATTTAATGAAAATTCAATGCAAAAAAAAAAAAAAGAATCATCAACATCAAAATCATGAGATAATTGAGTTAAAATCTTTAAATGAATTTCTAAATCATCCTGTTGATTTAGAAGACCAAAAGGTTGATAATACGGTTGAAAATAAAGTTGATGAAAAACATACAAATGTGATAACTAGCATTAAAACTCAGAGTGATTAAGGTTGACACGGGAGAGCTACAAAACCTTATGTTTGGCTCAAATTTTATATTATGGCTTATACTTGCATGCCAGAAGAGCATGAGCCTTATTCATACTGAGAAACGTGTGAATCTCTTAATGTTATCCAATGGAGAGTACCCATAGAGAAGGAGATGGAAACTCACCATAAGAACAGGACTTGAAAATGGTTAAATTATCCAAAAACAAAAACCTATTTGCTTAGATGGATTTACAAGCTAAAAAAAGATATTAACAAAAATGTTCAAAGATATATATCCCGATTGATAGTGAAAGGGTATACTAAAAAATCAAATATTGTTTTTAATGAAATTTTCTCTCCATTTCTTTTATATGAGTTTATACTATGTTAAGCATGACACCGATGCTTAACTTGGAGCTTAAGAAATTTGATGTAAAAATGACATTTTTCATGAGAATATTAATGAAGAAATTTATAAATCAATCCGAAGGCTTTATTAAACAAAATAAAAAAGAATGTTATTTCTTGACTGAACAAACCACTATACAATTTAAATAAAATGTCAGAGTATTGGTACAAGCAGTTTAATTTTGTGAATGTCGTAGTTTGGGAGCACAGCGCCTAGCAATTCTTTCTTTACTTGGTTGTTCTGCATAGATGGGGTATGAAAAGACTCAGACGAAAGAATGAATTTGATTTCTAGAGTCGTCACTTGCTAAAGGAAACTTAGAATCTATGGTCGGGTAGAAATCGTAGAATTATTTAAAGGTTAAGGAATGTAAGACTTTGCAACTCAAGTGACTCTTGTGGTTAGTCTACAACCATAGATTCTGGATAAAGGTCTCGATGACAGAAGAGGAAGAAGTAAGGCATAATCTTCTGCATGCACAATGTGCGTTCTCTACTTCACTAGGTGTAATGATTTTTCAAAGGATTTAGCAGAATTTCAACATTATGTCTAATCATGCTTCACAAAACCCACTAGGGCCCGAGTAGGCAAAACTAATGAATTATCTAACCCTTACTTCATAGAGCTAAGTGACTCCGAGTAAGCAGGAATAAAGCAAAAGACAGTAAATAAAGTGAAATACAATTCTAGCCCTACATTACAAAGTTTAGGACTCTAGGTAGGCAAGAACAAAGTAAAGAAAATGAAAGTGTGAGCTGATATTACAAATATACTAGAAATATGTGCTTAATTGAGATGTGGGAATCCTCTTTCGTGAAAGGGATGGTCGGATATCTTGAGGATAGTATAATATCCCCGATTACAACCCTATTCTTAATGTTAGTTGTTTCTTCGATAGGCTATTTGCACCGCTCTGAAACCTTGAATTGACAGCTCTCTTCAAAATTTTACCACTCTTCCTCTTACCTTCGCCTTCCCCGAGGCAACTGTTATGCAAAATTTATAGTCCTCAACCATCGGCTTGTGGATGGTTGACAATGACATTTCCACCGTCCATTAATGATTTGGCTTATATAATGCTCAGGCGAGATGCCCGACAATAAGAGGCATGCCACGTAGATTATCGGCTTGCCATGAGCAAAGGATCTTTTTTTACACATTTTCATCCATGTACAAATGGCACTTAATGTCCTAGAGGGTTGGGACGTCCATCTGACCTTTGGTTACCTTTGTCCAGGATTGATCGATCGGACCCATTGGATGTATCCGAAAGGTGTCGGGGATCCTTTCGACTTGTCCTTCTCGAATTTTCAATGTTTCTTAGATTAGTCAAAGATCATTTTATTAAAGAGATGTATGGTCAGGGTTTCTCGAGAGTCTAGATTATCAACTAGGATTTGATATGTCATGTTCTAGATCCACCGACCAAGTCCGTTGATTGTTTACAACGTGTCGAGGGTCCTACACATTTGCTCAATTTGGATTTCAATTTCTCTTGTGCCACCCAATGATGGTTTTATCTAAGTCCAACCACAATTTGACGAGTAGTTTAGGGCGTCTACAAATTCCTTCACTGTGAGCTTAGGATTTCAAATACATGAAGCAAATCATTTTACTTATGTTCGCAGCTATAGGAATGGTGGTTTCACTATTTTGTTCTTGTATATCGATGACATGTTGGTTGCAGATATTGATAAAAATAGTGTTATGCATTTTTTTTTAAAAAAAAGCATGTTTGGCTAGCGAATTTGATATGAAGGATTTGGGAGTAAGTAGTTAGATTCTTAGAATGATTCCTCTTACAGATAAGAAAAATAGGAATATTTTGATAACTTGGAAGGATTATGTTAGAAGAGTTTTGTGCCACTTCATTATGCAAAAATTTAATATAATAAATATTTCATTCCCTATTGGTTGTAAGTTGTCTTCAGATCAGTATCGTAACACAAAAGTGGGGAAGCCAAATATATCATCTTATTCGTAACAAAACATCTTTTGTTAGTTAGGGTTTGATGTTAGATTGTTATTAATTTATTATAAACTTTATAGTTATAATATGCACCCAAATATGACATGTCAAAAGGACTTTGTTACTTTGGAAATAAAATATATTCCAAGTTGTGATCTAGGTATAGGTCCTTAATTCCATTCCCTTTGAATAAATCCTTGATTGAAAGATAAAATTAGAGTGTATTATCATTTTACATAGTACAAAATAGCATAATAAATAGAGTTATCAATGGGCAGGGTTGGCCCATCAAGCATACAAGCTTGGCCCACCTTAAGTCAAACTTGGGCTAGAGTATAAGGACTGAGGGTTGACCTCAAGCTTAAAATTCATGTTTGTTTCTCAAATGAGGTGATTTTAAACCATGTACAATATCCCATTAACCTGGCTCGGCCCATTTGGGTTTCAAGAAAAATTCTGTAATATACACAATATGCAAAAATCAACATTTACTCTCTCTCTCTCTCTCTCTCTCTCCCCTAACAGGACCAACCCTCCAGCTTAGACTTAGGCCTAGTATAAGAAATTTGGGCTATAGCCCTGGACGGGACCATTTTAGCTCGCCATAGGCTCGGGCTGAGCTCGACCCAACCCTAACATGACCCATTGACACCCCTAATAATAAAATTCTTAATCTATAGTCCTTCGTCTTCAGAGTGTCTGAAACACGAATTAAGCTACGGAAAACTCATGGTAGCCTTAGACATGTACAAGCATAATCAGTCCAGCATTGTCATGGTCTCACATGCTAGAAATGATGTGTTAAGTTCCCTACTAGTGCCTAACCTTCTATGCTTGTACAAATGTTGCAATAGGTTTGCACCTGGACTTAGAGAATCAGGTTGAGTGAGAAACCGGTTTCAAGTCATTGTGCCATTTGTCCTTTAACATTGGGCAAGAAAGGTGTTTTATGCCTGGTACAAATCCTATAATAGATTAATTTGCATCTAGGTGTAAAGCCTTACCCCTTTTGAAGCCTAGCGTTTGGCACCAAAGCTGTCCATAGGAGGCCTAGGGCATGGGTTAGAGCCTTTTCCCAATGGAAGTGAGGGTGTTCAAGCATGTGAGGCTCACCTTAATGAACATCTGTGACTGAAGTCTTATAGTCCGAAGTATAGTAGAATGAATCAATCATAATTCCCTTAAAATGAATATTAGCATATACTTATAGCCTAGTGGGGCTTAAAATTCTACCCGAGAGATCCACTAACATGTAGTGCCTCCAAATTGGGAGAGTATCACGAATTGATTCCGTCAATCTTGGCTAAGCACATGGCACATAAGCATTAACGCATGTTCCGTAGCAATTTGCCACTAAATGCTATGTTCCTATAGTCAGGCACTAGGGCATTTTGATGCTTTGCGCCAAGCACAAAAATTTTCCTAAAGGA
Source organism: Magnolia sinica (assembly GCF_029962835.1). Taxonomy (NCBI): domain Eukaryota; kingdom Viridiplantae; phylum Streptophyta; class Magnoliopsida; order Magnoliales; family Magnoliaceae; genus Magnolia; species Magnolia sinica. The sequence continues at coordinate 20,381,682 of NC_080581.1, forward strand.
GCCTTCATAAAATAGGCCCTTAAGTACATTTTAGGTACTAATCATCCAAAGTTAATCTAGATAGGCGCTAGGGTCGTTTGATGCATGAAGCCTATTTACAGGAGTGACAAACTCTATGTCGACATGTCTCAAGTACTATATTCATTGATAGTAGAAAGCCACATATTTGTCATGGTATGCACCAAATTAAACATTGCAAAAGTAGTGGACAAGTCAAAAATATACGACAATTTTGGTTAAAGATCATCAGACCGCGATGAAGTGAATCCTTTACCACTTAAAAGGTACTTTTGAAGTAGCTATGGTTATAGAGGCCAAAACTTAAAGTTGGTTAGTTCTTAGATGTTGATTATGCAGAAGATCTAGATAAAAGATCTATTGTCATCTCTTTGGTCAACGATGCAGTTATTTAGATGTTGAGATTGCAGTTAATAGTTGCCTTGTCTATTTGGAAGCAGGGTATATGTTAACCATACAAGCATGAAAGGAAAATATATGGTTAAACAGGAAACTATAAGAATTGAAATTCAAGCAAAAAAGTAACGATGATTCATTATTATGATCAGAGCGTGTAACACTTAGCTAAAATTTTGATATTTCGCATTCAAACCATACATATTGATGCACAATATTACTTTGTTCATGGTGTGAATGATGGACAAATCTTGTTGCAAAAGATTTACACCAACAACAATATAGACGATGCCTATTAAAATGAAGAAGTTTATCCGTTGCAAGGCTTCTCTTGAGCTTGTTATTACCTAGTATTTGCTTACATTTAAACATCTATTATTAGGAATATTTTCATGCTATTAGATAAACTAATCTTCAAGTAGGAAAATGTTGAGGCGGTAATGCCTTCATGTGTACTAAATACAGATGTGTTTCCCTCTCCTCGTTGGTTTTTAGAAAGGTGAAGCTTAGTTTCCTTAGGCTTTTGCAAATTCTCTTAATGGGATGTGCTATCCATGTAAGGGAACATATGCAAAGATAGAGATCTTCTTAAAATGTCTTCATGGTGAGAGAGTGGAGGGGAGTCGGAAGCCTTGTATTCTTTGATTTCTTTTATTTAGGGCATGTTTATTAACGCTGAATTTTTGTACTTAACACGAAATTTGGAAAATGTTCCATGTTTAGTGGTGTTTGTTGACTCGGAAGAAAGAAAGTGCTCCACCATTTTACGCCGAAATTTTTCCGTGATAGGAATCTAGTTTAATGAGGAATTAAGAATGCGCTCCATGAATTTATTTATTTTTTTAATTCAAAATTGTCCTCTGCAACAAAGATTTTCTCCCTTGCGTTATATACATCCCAACTTTTAACATGGGGCACTTCTCTGAGCCCACCATGATTTGTGTTAGATCCATACCATCTATCAACTTTTCTATATCATTCTAAAGCATGATCCGAAAAAAGATGCACATACAAAGCTCAAGTCAACCACACCACATAAAGTAGTAGGACAAGAACGACTACCGTTAAAACCTTCCTAACGTCTACCGTGAAGCTAATTTACCATCAAATCTCTTTATAAGGTCACACAGATCTAGATGAACGAAAAACATAAAAATCAACCTGATTAGAGCCTTATGTGGCCCAAGAAGTTTTCAATGATAGGCACCCAATTCCCACAGTTTCTTGTAGTGTGGCCCACTTAAGCCTTAGATTTGCCTTATTTTTTGTCTTAATTTCTATGAAAAAAAAATGAATGAACAGTATGGATAAAATATATTTATCATGGTAGGCCTCATAAAGTCCTTAATTATCCATATTTAAGTAGATCTTAGTGGAGTAGTACGCAATTCCTCCCAGATTTGGAGTGCGAATTATGGGCAAATGCCTTTTGCGGAGAGTTCCTGCACTGGAATCTTAGGTGGAGCCCACCGTTATGTTTATGATAAATCTAATATGTCCATTTGTGTTTTGAGATCATTTTAAGACTTGATACAAGACTTAAGTGGGCCGCACTAAAGGAAAAGGTGGCTAGAAAAATTACTATCGTTGAAACCTTCCCAAGGTCGATAGTAATGTTTACATGCCTTTACATGCCATCAATACCATTCATACTATCGTTTCTAGTGAGATGAACTCAAACCACAAATATTAGCATGATTGAAAACTTTCATAACCCCATGAATATTTTAATTATTGGCATCCAATCCTCACATTTTTGGCCCGTTTGAGTATTGGAAACGGATCATTTTTAGCACTGTCCTAAAACGATCTCACAAAATGGATGGACAAGGTGAATTTCACACAAACATCACGGTGGGCCCCACCTAGATGTCCAGCGGTGGACTTCCTGGAAAATGCTTTCCCACGAAATCCAGCTCACACCTAGGACGTGGTTTGGCCAGTGACAATGCCACCAGCCAGATGGCTATGCTCTGTGGGCTCACCATGATGTATGTATTTCATTTACGCCATTCATCCATTTTTCCGAATCATTTAATAAATCATTGGTATAAAAAATGAGGCATAAATAAATCTCAGGTGGACCACAGTAAAGGAAAATAATAGAGACTAAGCGCCCATCAAAAATCTCTTAGCAACCACTATAATGTTTATTTGACCTCAAAGCTGTTGATTAGGTCATACAGACTTGGATTGAAGGGAAAAACAAATATCAACTTGATCCAAAACTTTCGTGGGCCCAATAAGTTTTTAATGGTGGGCAATCAATCAACATTGTTTCCTATGATGTGATCCACTTGAGAATTGGATATACCTCATTTTTTGGATCATGCCATAAAATGACCTGTCAACATGGATGGACAGAGTAGATGAAATGAATAAATCATGGTGGAGCCCACGGAACACTGACCAATAGCAATGGGCTAGTGGCAGGGTAACTAGCCCATCTGCCTCCCCAACCTGGGTAAATGTGTCAAATTAATATATTTCAAACATTTCAGAAGTTATTTTTAGATTCACTACTAGTTCTCCAACTTCAGATCCAGATTTCAGATTCAGACTTTAGATTTCAGATTCAACAAACAGGCCCTTAGTAATATATATATATATATATATATATATATATATATATATATATATATATATATATATATATATATAATAGCTATTCCCAATAACAAACTATAAGTTTCTCTTGAGCCTCATCTCTTGATTATTTTATTTTTTTTTGGGCTTTCGGGTTTGATCTAGCTCTTTTATGATTTTGCATTGCCTGCATCATTAATATTTGGGTGTTTTTCCACAACAGTTTTTAGTGCACAAATCACTCACGGCAGTACCCATAATTCAACGGCGTGGATCTCTTAACCATGTCACTAATTGCGCACAAATAGGGACACCAAAACCTCCACATTCTTCATCACAAACACAGCCGTCAGTTTCATCCGTCCATTTGCAGGCAACAGTGAGACACATTAGATCGTCCAACTCATGGGATCTTTTCACCAGAGATTGGCATCCGGGGTGAAGCAAGCAGATTAGTTGGTTATGATCGTCCAAGGCAGGCTCCGAGACACTGCGCTGGGCACAAACTACAACTGATAGAGGCATGTTGACTAACAATATGTTAAACCTATAGCAAAACACAGTAATGTATTTCGGGAACATCAGTGACAGAAGACGGTTATGAATAGCCCTTTCAATGCGTGCGGCAAAATGAAAACTGTGAATAGGTGCAGCACGAACAGTTCAGAATTCAGGATGAAGTCGAACCCTGGCTGGCCGGCTAACACCCCTAGTTATTAACCGCTAGGGCTATATAGTCCTCAACCAGTTTTCATGGGTTGTTTTCAACCATAGAGATTTTTTATTTTATTTTATTTTTTGTTTGCAGTTCAGTACAAACGGTGGTCCAAATAGTGACACCCACTTGGCTCATTTTGGCAGAACAGTTGTCCACATAAAACTGACTATTCGAGCAGCTGGTTTGCTTCCAGACTGCTCCGGCTGCATGGCCTCGTCCAGGTTTTAAAACATTGCTATGATAGGATGAAATCCCAAGTCTTCAGGCTCCTGGCCAACAGAAGCATTTGATTTTTCTCTTTGATTGGGGGAAACAACTACAATAAGAACATGTATCATAATAGATATATGAAAATTGGTATGGTATATATGGTTGATGTGTGATATGGGATACTGAGGAAATACAATATTCTACCGAACGAGCCCTGCTGTGTATAGCATGCTGTTCGGATTTTCTTTTATAAAAAAACGCTGAAGGGCACTGCAAGCTATCCAGTAAGTGGCCTCAAAACAGAAACTGTTAGCAGAAAACATACAGCAGGCGGCACCAAAAAAGAAGATGGCTAGGATGATCCCGTCAGTATTTTTGTGAACAGTTGGATTGTCAAATTCTACTAACATCACACATGGTAAGGCTGTATAAATTGGCCGTCCTATCTAGTGGACCACAGTTCAGATACCACACTGATCAATTGATACTAGCCATCTGATCAGTAGTCTTCCACCAACAGAATACTAAAAATGGTTACAATCAACATAAAGCAGGGAGAACTACAGAAAGTTGATAGCTATAATATCCCATCAGTGTAATTTTCAAACCACGGGCCATACGTGCTAGAGGCCATTAGATGGACAATGGTAACCTGTCCCACTTTCATATTATGGAGTAAAGGCCTGGCTTGTGGGCCATATGTGCCTGTATCTACCATTCATGTGACCATGGCAAGCTGTGTTGGCACATCAAAGCCATCTAAATTCTAACCTCGATAAAGAATGTCAGTGCCTGATCAATTGCTACACCAAATATAGCAACATGGATGATATATCTTATAATTTTCAATCGAATAGGGGGGGGGAGGAATGACAGTAGTCCTCTCAACATCAGTGGGAGGCCTGATCAGCTCTTTCTACCATTTATGACTGCCAAAGCATAATAGTGTGATTTTGGGAAAGCCGAATATCTCCAACAACACAAGATTTGGGTGAAATTGACCATGTGGCATCAACATATACCTTCCCTCCAGCCATCCCTTCTGTTAGTCGTATCCCGCCTTAAGAGAGATATTCCTACCCTTTCATCCCCTCGGCTTGCAACAGTTGCAAAAAAATTGATAACCCACAACCCGTGTGGATTGCAACATTGGAAGAGTCACCATTGCAGGAAGATATACAACAAGAACCATAGAAGAAGGAAGAAAAACGCTAATTTCAGTGTACAGGGGCCAGTCTACTAGTTTAAATAACGCCTACAATTTTTTGAATTGCAAAAGCATGGGATTTTCTTACCTTCATCTTCATGGTTAAAATGGTAATCATAAGTTATCTCCTCCCCAGGGTTTATATCCCTCTCCGCAAAGAAAACAACCTGCAAAGTTAAAAACAAGTGAATTGCTATGCAAAATAGAAATTTTTCCACACATGCATCATTGTAGGGCCTAGAAGTTGGATCCAATTCTTCAAATGATGGGGTTTCAGTTTCGAAGCAGAACTTCCATGGCATATGTGGCATACGTTAGTGAGGTTTGCTCAAATACATCCAGATGTAATGCAATATAATAAGTCAGGATTTCACCCATTGGAATTGGGTTGTTTTCAACAACCCAAACTGTTTATGTTATAGGGCTTCCCATGGATGGTGGATGCCCCAAAAATCTCTCACATTGAATATTTCTGCCCTTTGATTATTAAAAAGTTACAGCAACCTTTCACTTTTAAGCAAAAGTGCCAAATTCAAACAGTTGAAATAATCAGATCCAAGGGTTTTGTTTTTAAGCAAAAGGTCCAACCCATGGACTGAGTATTGAAGTCCATGGGTTGGACCTGAGCCACAGTTTTAGATCCAAGACCTAGTGTCCCAGAAAAACTTATTTCACATTGGTGGGTGGCATAGCCCAAGTCCAATTCAGCAGATCACTGTCCTTAGCTCATTGGCAGTACTTGGACATGCTTCAAACTAGCTTGGCTCAGACCAGTGGCGACCATATTAGGACCTGACACGAAAGATACTGATTTAGGGAGTGCTAGGGAACGTACCCTGGACTTGAAATTGATTTCCGTGGAAAACGCACTTTCCATGCCTTTGAGAAAAAGAAGAAAGAAAAGTAGCCTTGGAAACAAATTTCATTTCCCAACTTTTTCTCAAAAACTGTAGACAGACAATTCTTTTTTCTCTTTTTTTCAGAAAAGACATTGACCAATTTCCAAGGCAGGAAGACACATGAGGCAACAGTTCAGGCAGACCATAAACAAACAATGCAAGGAAAACCAGCATCCATGGTTTCCCATTTCCTGAAGATTCCATGTTATGTTTATGTATCTACATTTTAGTTTTCCTCCAAACATCCCCCTTGCTTGGACTCTTCAAAAACAAAAAGCACCCTTATTTGGATTTGGTAGAAACCAAAACTTGGATGTGGAAAACCAAATGTTACATCAGAGAAAAGGGAAATGTGAGAAAAACAATCCACATTAGCCTGTTTGTTCTAATACACATGATTTCTACAGAAATATTAAAAGGTCAACAGTCAAACAGCAAGAGCTCTCTTGTAACCATGGAAATCTATATTTAACAGGGTTCTTTTTTTCTTCTTTCTTTCTTCTTCTTTATTTTATTTTATTTTTTTACTAAATGGAAATCACAGTTTTTTCAGGAAGCCCGTGGAAATGGAATCAGTTCTGAGGGGAAAACATCACATCTGTGGAACTTGATTGCATTTCCACAGTCATTCCTGCACCTTTCCAGCAGATTCCAACAATCCAAACATCACGCATCCAGTTGAATTTTCCACACAGCCCCAGGCACACGGGAATGTATACCATACTCCCCCAAAATATATGTGATGTTACCATTTGGTATACTACTACAATAACAACAATAATAATAATGAGTTGTGTTACAGCCTAAGTTATTAGCATACCTTCTTCTCGTTCCTCACTGATATTACTTTAGCAACACAATTTGGCTGATCGCATCCAAAAATAAGACAAGTAAGAATGATGCACACATAGATAAATTTCGCAAAAAAGAATAATAAATTTCCCTCAGAGGTGATGTCAATACCAGGCATGAATGGTTGACAAACCGGGCAATCCCACCTTTGCATGTGGCATCAATGATATGCTCTTTATCAATCCTAAAGAAGTAGCAAGCACTCTTATATTGTAATTTTCTTCCAGACTGATATTCAGTTTCTCGTTTATCAGCCACACGGAGACCCACAATCTCGCCTACATACTCAACAACCTGCCAATGGATGTGGGTAGGTTAATTTGGCCTTTATCTGTAAATGAATCAGTCGGCACATCCCCTCAGAAAGCTTTGATTAAGAAATAGACAAGAAGAACAACTTAGACCTAAATGTCAGGTGGAGTAACTTACCATTGCTCCACGTGAAATGAACTGAGAAGTGTAGAGACCAAGTGCATGGATACCAGACTTGTAGACTACCAAATTCTTCCACCCCTTTGCTTGTTTGTAACGCGCATATTCTTTCTGCAACAACCAAGAAATGACATCATCGTAAGCACCATTGGATCAACGCAGGTTTCAAACAAGAAGTTTTTCCAGGTCAACAACGCAACCAAGCATGAACCTTTCATATAGCATCCCAGACCTTTACCATCTGTCCCATTTTCTGTCCTTACAAAGGCCATCTGTTTGTGTGTGTGCATGTTTCGGACACGATAGTGTCAGACAAAGATGGAGGGTACATGTACATGTATGGGTATGTTCAGAAAATCTATGCCATTGTGATCTTATTTTTCTCAGATTGAACAAGTGAAGAATCCCCATTTCATCATCATTGTCATCATAGCCTTTCCCAACCTCTTGGGATGACAGTAGTTGTAGTACCTATCAATTACTGTAACCAAATAGTGTCTTCTTACCTACAGAATAAATCATTCACGAAAGAAAAGAGAATGCCTGAATTTGACTAGAATTTCCCCTTTTGAGGGGTTTATTGAATTTTGGGGATAATGTACATTACAGGATATGACATATCACAAAACCTTGATTAGATCTCCATCAGAAAGAACCCTTGATTAAAACGCTGTGCCAAAGTTTCGTTTCTTACAGTGTATAAGATTTGTAGCCTTCTGTGATTCTAGTCCTACGAAATCTTGAGGTGTCAGGTGTTGTATTATTGTCGGACGAATCTGTTCATCCTTCATTACCGACTACTCTCCTAGTTGTGGAGCACCAAATCCTGAAATGGACAGTAAATTGCCACTGCTATCTGCCAGGCTAGATCATGTGTGGACCAATATAATCTGAATCATACTATCCACAATGTGAATTGTACCATTCAGATCATATCATATGGGTGTATCATACACCCAAATCACATATGATACTTGATCCTACAATTGGTAACTGAATCGTCCTATTCAAATCATCAATCATACAATTCAACTAATTGCATAATTCGCCAAATTTTGGTGGAACTGTGAATAATACGATTCGATTAACTGTGTAACACCGAAAAAAATCGGTGAAATTCTCAATCTTTTTTTATTTTTCCCATGCTTTTTTACCGTTTTGCTATTAAAAGACGTAAAAACCACCACTAATAGAATAAGCCTTTTTTGTCTTTTAAGAGAGACAGGAGATTTGAAGTTTTTGAACTTAAAAAATAAATAAATAAATAATAAACAATTCAAGATATCTTTTTCATTGGTCAACAGATTTAAACGCCGTTCTCCATCGAGATTCTAAATTTAAATAGGTAAGAAAACAAATAAATAGTTATGGATTCTTGGCTCTTTCCTATGTTCTCTTTAGGGTAAATATATTGAATGAAACTCAAAATTTTGACTTTTCTTTTGTTTTTCTTTACGTTAAGATTATTTTGAATCTTGAAGATTCGTATGTTTAGGGAAAACATTTGCTTTTTCCTAATATTTATCTTTTTCTTTTATTTGTCTTTACCTCAAGGGCTAGCCAGCTAGGATTTGCTTAATTATCCAGGATGGTGAAGAAGTCCAAGGCTAAGGATAATTGTGCTACATGGAATTATTGCCCCAAAGTAGATGTAAACAATTAACCTTCATCTCACATGCAACTTCTGTGGAAAAGAGCTATTAGGGAGGTATGTTTCAAATGAAACCACCTCATCTAAATAAAGAAGAATGTAACAGTGTTCACAAGTCGGTGATGATGCAACAGAGAAGTTCAGGAGATTGTTGAACACGAATTCTGGGGCGAAGAAATAATCGTAAGTGGCCATGTATGATGTCGGAAGAGTTCTAATTATACATGTAATGGAAGAATGGGATGATATAGTAGAAAGGAAGACGACTATGGATGACTTTGTCAAATGAAAGATAGATGAAAACATTAACATTCATCTCAAATGCAACTTTTGTGGAAAAGAGTTATTAGAGGTGTGTTTCAAATGAAACACTACCTCACCTGAACAAAGAAGAATGTAATGGTGTGTTCACAAGCTGGCAATGACACAACAAGGAAGTTCAAGAAATTGTTGAATAGGAATTCTAGGGAGAAAAAACAACAACAAGAGGCCATGTATGATGTCATCGGAGTCTAATTATACATGATATAGAAGAGTAATGATAATTAAAAAGGAAGACAACTATGGATGACCTTGTAGAAGAGAGAGAATGGGAAAAGGAAAGCAACAAGCCACTCTAAACATAATTTAGAAAAGGGGAGATGAGGATAATGTCTTTCCATTGCCTGCTTTGTTTACGAATGCACTACCGTTCAATCTTGTGAAAAGCCATTTCTTTACAAGGATGATGAAAGTAGTTGCTACATACAGAGCGAGGTTAAAGCTTCCCAATGGTGAGAAATATGTGCTGCAATGGAGGTTGCTAACATAGAGAAGTCAATTAAGGTGTATAAGAAAGAATGGGTAAGACCAAGGTGATCTATCGTGTTGGACAAGTGGAGATGGAGTGAATCAATCCATTGCCAAGTTTTTAGTTAACAGTCCAAGTGGCACTAGTTTTGAAATCTATTGATATAACCGAAATTTCCAAAAAAATGAACAATTTATTTGCATTGCTTGAGTCTGTTAATGATGAGGTCGAGGAAAAGAATGTGGTATGAGTTATGGCCAATACATCCACATATATCAAAGTGGGTCAATGTTGATGGAGGAGACATAAAAAAAAAAAAGTTATTTTGGCCACCATGTGCAACCCATTACAGAGATTTTATTATACTTAGTGGACATTAGGAAAGTGATCATTCATGCAAAGACGGTGGTCAAGGCAAAGGTCCACAACCCTGTACATCTACAAGCATTGTCAGTTTTTAAATTTTATGTGAGAGAATATAAAAGGTGAGTCAACTAGAATAGCTGTAACATGATTTGCTACATGTTATTTTACATTAATGAGCATAGATGAGAAAATGATCAATTTGAAGTTGATGTTCTACTTCAAAATATGTGAAGATAGTTGGTCCTTTGTCCAAGTCCCCAAAAGGAAAGCATGTGTGTGATATAGTCTTGACAAGCATAGACTTCTGGCCACCCATCAACTATTGCTTGAAGATTCGACTCCCATTGGTTAAGGTATCATATGAGAAGCCGACTATGGGATACATTGTTGAAGTGATGGTTCAGGTTAAACAAACACAGAGAGAGAATTATGGAGATGTTAAAGGGCGACATTCAGCTATTTGGTACATAATGGATGAGTGGTGAAATCTTCAGATCCATAGGCCCTTACATGCGGCAACCTACCTTCTAAATCCAAGATTTTAATATGAAGAGAACTTCCATGCGGATTTGGAAATTAAAAACGAGCTTGTATAATTATATTAAGAGAAGGGTCCCAGATTCAAGGCAAAGGACCATTATCAATGAGCAGGTGGACAAATTGAAGAGGGCTCTCGGCTTATTTAGAAGTTATACCGCAAAGTCAACAACAATGAAACCGAGAGGAGCTGAAAGCTTTTTTGTATTTGAGACAACCCAAAGGGGTTGAATATATAGAGATTACAGTCATCCATACAAGGAAAATAATAAAATCAGAATCCTCTACATATGGAAACTAACTATACAAGGTATACTAGCTATACAAGGTATGTGAGCCTGTCTAACATCCCCTCTCAAACTAATGCTGATCATCGACAAGTAATAGTTTGCCAACTAGAAATGAGTGACGTGCAGAAGTGAGGGACTTGATGAGAGTGTCAGCAATCTGATCATGGGATGCAACATGTGGAAGAGAAATGAGCCCAGACTGAAATTTCTCACAGATAAACTGACAGTCAACTTCAATATGCTTTGTCCATTCATAAAAAACCGGGTTGGAGGCAATCTGAATGGCACTTAGATAATCAACATGGAGTGGAGTAAGATTCTGCAGAGGATTGCCCAAGTCGGAAAGAAGTCCACGTAACCAGACAAGCTCACTACACGCAGTGGACATCGCCCAATACTCGGCTTCTGTGTTTGATTTGGAAACAGTGGCCTACTTCTTACACTTTCAAGAGATGAGAAAAGTGTCGAGAAAAACACAGTAGCCAGTGGTAGATCTTCGTGTGAGAGCACAACCGGCCTAATCAGCATCCGAATAAGCACGAAGGTCCAAAGTCGCTGTGGAGGAGAAGAACAGTGATCGATCTAGAGTTCCACATAGGTATCGTAGGATGCACAACACTGCAGTCATATGAAAAGTCTGAGGAGCAGAAACAAACTGACTGACGACTTGGACAGCGTAGGCAATATCAAGGCGAGTCATAGTTAAGTAAACTAGACTCTCAACTAAACGGCGGTACAAGTCGGGCTGTGCAAGTAGATCACCATCGTCACGACCATATTGAATATTAAGCTCTAAGGGAGTCTGAACTGTCTTCTGATCCGTCAATGATGTCAAGGCGAGAAGATCCTTGGTATATTTACGCTGGCTGACCAGGATCCCACGTTTAGAACATGAAATTTCAAGCCCAAGAAAGTATGTGAGATGGCCGAGGTCTTTCATCTTAAAGGAGGATTGCAGAACTTCCTTTAAAGCCGAGATGCCAGTAGCATCGCTACCAGTCAGAATTAGGTCATCAACATAGACGAGAACAATGACAATGCCGCGAGCAGTGGTGCACAAAAATAAGGATGGGTCATGACTACTTTGAGTAAAGACAGCACCTATAACAACATCGTGAAAGCGCTGGAACCAGGCCCAAGGTGCCTGTTTGAGGCCATACAAGGCTTTCTTTAGGCGACATACCTTATTGTCAGAGATTAAAGAGTCAGGAGGAGGTTTCAAATATACTGTTTCTTGGAGGTCTCCATGAAGAAAAGCATTTTTCACATCCATCTGAGCAAGTGGCCAAGAGCGAACAGAAGAGATTGCCAGAAGAGTACAAACAGTTTTCATCTTGGCCACGGGAGCAAAAGTCTCATCATAATCAATTCTGAATTCCTGTTTATATCCCTTAGCGACAAGTCGAGCCTTGTATCGATCCAATGATCCATCAGACTTGAGCTTGACAGAATAAATCCATTCGCTACCAATTAGCTGTTGGTCAGCGGGTCGAGTGACAATGTCCCACGTATGATTATCATCCAATGCTGCAAGTTCTTCTGCCATAGCCTTCTTCCAACAATCATGAGTGGCTGCCTGAGAGTATGAAGTAGGAATAGAAACAGTATCCAGAGTAGCATTCATGGCAGACATAGAGCATATCAAGCGATCAGGCGCTCGATGTACACGATCGGAACGACGTAGCAAGGTAGGTTCAGGATCTGCAACAAGTACAGTAGGTTCAGGTTGAGGAATAGGTGGTAGATCTGTACGTGGTCGACGGGAGTAAACCTGCAACGAACGAGGAAGAGTACTCGAGGCAAAAGGAATATCAGGAAAGGTGGTTAGACCAGGAGATTTTGGAGCGTGGAGAGGAGGAAGAGATGAATGAAAGGCAATATGTTCAAGAAAAACAACATGTCGTGAAACACGAACACAACGAGAAACCGAATCATAACATCAAAAAGCCTTCTGAGTTTCTCCAAATCCCAAGTACATACATTTGATCGATTTTGGAGATAATTTGTTACACTCACGTGAATCCAGGTGAACATAACAGACACAACCAAAAACACGAAATGTGGAATATGCAGGAGATGAGCCGTTGAGAACAAAGTATGGAGATTTATTGGTCAGAACGTTGGTTGGCATCCGGTTAATCAAGTAGACTGAATGTAACATAACTTCCGCCCAGAAAGAACGAGGAACACTCATAGTTATCATCAGAGTGTTGGCAGTTTCAACAATATGACGATTTTTTCATTCAGCTACCCCGTTCTGTTGTGGAGTATCAGAACAGGTGGTCTGATGAATAATCCCATGACCCTGAAGAAATGTATGAAAATCGTTTAAGAGATATTCCCCCCTGAGTCAGAGCGGAGAGTTTGAACTGAAACCCGAAATTAAGTCTCCACCATAGAGTGAAATATCTTGAATTTTTCAAAAACCTGTAACTTTGAGTGCAGGAAGCAAATCTAGGTGTAACGTGTGAAATCATCAATGAATATAACATAGTATCGTAACCCAGAGAGAGACATAATTGGTGAAGGACCCCAAACATCTGTATGCACTAGTTCAAACATAGAAGATTTTGTAATACTTAAAGGAAAAGGAATACACTTACTTTTTGAAAGACACCAGGATGAACAAGAATGATCCAAATCTGTTTTATTAAGAGAAACGTTCTCTAACATGCCAGAAGAAAATAACTGAATTAACCGATCGGAATGTGGATGACCAAGACGAAAGTGTCACAGTTTTCACAATTGATTTGCCGAACAAATATCTGATAAAGATGGAGAAAAGAAACAACGAGCCGGAGTTACAGATGGATCAAAGTCCAGCACGTACAGACAACCATGCCACCTACTCATCCCAAGTACCTTCCCTGTTGCGGTGTTGCCAGATCCTGCACAAAACAACAGTTGGGAAGAAATATGACTAAGCAGTTATTGGATGTGAGTTGACCAACTGAAATTAAATTGGAGGAGAGGTTAGGGACATGAAACACATCACGAAGGATGAACTAGCGATGACTAGAAGGAGAGAAAGTCAATGATCCAACAGACTGAATAGGTAGTCTAGTGCCATCCGCAGTAGAAATAGCCTGGTTTCCGATGTAGGGACGAATATCACGAAGATGGGATACAGCACCAGTCATATGATTGGAAGCACCCAAATCGTAGAATATAGGAAAATATCTGACATTCCGGCCGCAGAAAGGGCCTGAACGATTTGCTGGAGCTCTTAGGAGTCAAAGGTGATGAAAGACCTTCAGCAGAAATAGTAGAGGCAGAATTACTAACAGACGGCTCGGAAGAAATAGTGGCAGCAGTAGCAAAAAGAGCACGACCACGGCCACCACGTCCACGGCTGAAAGAAGAAACATAGGCACGTGTACGGCAGTCCTGAATACCATGACCAATCCGTCGACAATAAGCGCACCATTCTTTGCATTGAGCGACAATATGACCCACCTTGTTGCAACGGCGACAAGTCAAAGGAGTGGAACCACGTGTAGGTGTAGTGGTGGACACAGCAAGTACCATATCAGATGATCTCGGAGTTAAGGAAGGAGGAGAGAACTTTCAGTTGTTGTTCCTCAGCCAATAAATCATTAATAACCGAATTCAATGAAAGAGTAGGGCTACGGTTCAAGAGAGCAGCCCGACAATGCTCAAATTCCGGACGCAGCTTCATAAGAAATTGTCGAACTTGCGCACTCTCGCACATAGTTTGGAATATCTTATAGTCATGAGGAAATGTTGAATCCATCATAACCATCTCTGTCCAAATTGTAACAATTTTGAAGTAAAATGATTCAATACTGTCGTCACCCTGAGTAAGGTTAACGAGATCCTGTTCCAGGCGGTATAACTGAGCCGCATTACTCTGTTGATAAATTGTCTAGAGATTGTCCCACATTGTCTTAGCAATGCGATGAGGTGTGAGGCCAACAGCAATGGAACGATCGACTGAATCAAGAATCCAGGTAATAATTCGTCCATTGTTCATTTCCCAATCAGCTAATTTGTCGGCATCGGTAGAAGTGGGGATAGGAACAGATCCATCAATTAATCCCCATAAACCACGACCCTTAAGGAAGTTCTGAAAATGGATGGCCCATAGAGAATAGTTGGTATCATCAAAACTACAACGTGGGGCCTCTTGACGTGATGAGTTTTTGTCCATTGAGCTGAAGTATTATAAAGCACCCAAGGAGTTGCAACAGAAGAAAGTTTTAGATGTACCGTACAGCAACAGCAACAAGTTCTAGATCTGGATCTGAATTGGGATCTGGATATGGATCTGAATCGGGATCGTGATATGGATCTAGTTCTGGATCTGGAGCGGGATGAACAGAGGGGCGCTGGAGCGGATCGGATTTGGATCTGGATCAGGATGAACAGAGGATCGGGACCAACAGCAACAAGTTCGGATCTGGATCTGGATCGAGACGACACAGATGCAGAGGGACCGGACGATGCAGATGCAGACGCAGACGCAGAGGGATGACGCAGAGGTACGCAGATGGTAAGCAGATCTGGATCGGGATGAACAGAGGTGCGCAGATCTAGATCGAGATGAACAGAGGTGCGCAGAGGGGTCGAGCAGAGGGACTGGACGACGTAGGTGCGCAGATGGGTCGAGCAAGGGTGCAAAGGGATCGGATGATTTAGAGGCAGAGGGGCCGGACGAGCAGAGGGGTCGGACAACGCAAGGGCGGTCGGTTCTGACAGGTGGTGCCGGTTTTGGATCAGTGATGCTTTGATACCATGAAAATCGAGAGGAGCTAAAAGCTTTTCTATATTTGAGACAACCCAAAGGGGTTGAATATATAGAGATTACAGTCATCTATACAAGGAAAATAATAAAATCAGAATCCTCTACATATGGAAACTAACTATACAAGGTATACTAGCTATACAAGGTATGTGAGCCTGTCTAACAAACAAAAACAAAGAAACTAGGTAACTTGTGAATTATTTTAATTGTTAATTGTTAGTTGTTACTTAAATGCCTATTCAATTTTCAGGACGATCATTTAGTGATGTGCAGATTGACAAGTTTGAGAGAGAGAGAGAGAGAGAGAGAGAGAGCAACCAGGTAACTTGTGAATTATTTTTGTTTATTTTGTTGGTTGTTAACTTAAATATCCATTTGATTTTCAAGTTATTTCATTTAATATAACTCATTACATTATATAATACACAAGTTTATGGCAGGAAAGTTGAGGAGATGAGTATTCGAAATTGCAAAAGCTTTGTATCTTGGATCTAACACGTAGTGCTAGTGTGCAACTAGTTGTGAGCACAACTAGAGCACTTCTAAGCAGATGAAAATTATTCAACTAATCTCATGAATCTCATTGTATATGCACTTGATCAAATACTTCGGTTAATTATGAAAATATTTGTTCATGCAGATACATTCAAAAAAGAGAAATAACTTGAACAGAAGAGATTGAATGCTCGTGTTTCTAAAATACAATCTTCAACTTGGAGTGTGTCACAAAGAGAAATATCAAGCACCCGATCAAATTTGCTTATCAAAAATGGACTCCAATGAGTAGTAAATCACCGAGGATCCTGCCCTTCCTATAGATAAGCCTGAGATAGATATTGGTGAATGTTCTATTGAGTAGAGGGAAAGGTACTATAATGGTATCAGTCGAAGTTGGTCGATTCTCAAAAATCATCGGTAAAATTCTTTATAAAATAAAATAAAAATGTGAGGATCCCAAATGGTATCAGTCGACAGTGTTTACATGACTTGATGAAAGTCAAATAGGCCATAATTGAACACAAATCAAGCATGATTTGGTGGATTAGGACCCATTACATATAAATATTACAAGAAGAGGGAAAGTGGAAAAAAAAAAAAGTAATGATTTACCCCTTCTTCTGATATTTCTCAAACCGGACCAATTGGTTTCAGTACATCAAATCCTGCACAAATTGTGATTGATTCTCAAAATAGGCCAATATCTAGTCATAATTTTGAATACCAATATTGTAATGGCCAATAAAGTCGTATGTATCTGTATTGGCCTGATGAGATACATGATGCGAGGCCAAAATGACCCACCGTACAAAAATGGGTCATATTAGCCTGATACAATATGAGATATGGGGCCAAAAAGACCCACCCTTTAAAAAGGCCATATCGACCCCCTATCTGGCTAATACGGGCTGAAACACACATAATGGCCCAAATATGATTTTGCTTTCTCAAATTTTTTATTCTTTTCTCTTCTTCTTTTCTAATTTCAACCATTAACAAAGCTTAGAATATCATTTTAAACTAGATTTAGGCCTATTTTGGATGTCAAAACAAAAGATTTGAGCGGGGTTCTTCGAATCAAAGAAAAATGGACCATTATAGGAAAATTTGGAAAAAGAAAAAAAGTTGACCTTCACCTTTTTCATGTTTTTATCTTCTTTTTGTTGTATTTCAATGTAATGGACCCCAATTCACCAATCATGTTTGGTTTGTGTTCAATTAGGATTGACTTGGTCGACTTTTAACAGTTAAACCAACACACAACCTTCTTATCAAAGAATGGTCTAATATACCAATGTCCATGTCCAAAATCTTTAAAAAATAATAGTAAATAAATAAATCTAGAATATCTCTTTCTCTTTCTTCTAATATTTTTCCTTAATTCTTTCGCTTAAAAAAATTTGATTGATGCAGACCGATACCGATTCACATCGTCCGTATCGAATTGTGCTTCAATGAAGCCGATACACCCCCTGATACCGATATTCAAAACCATAGATCAAGTTTAAAATTAGTTTCTACGCTTTCTTGATTGCTGAAATGAACAAAGATGTGAAATAATGAGAAATAATTCAGAAATAAAAATTTTCCAAATGGACCCTTTATGATGCTCAAATGGGGCATATTGGCCCGTATCAAACAATACAACCATTTTTTCATAACAGACCGATTCACCACTATATCATGTAATGGAGTGATTTTTCCCTTTACTTAAGGGCCAATATGGTTGCAATGTAATTGTTTTTTAATACCTTGGTAGAGTATGAGATCCAGATCACAACAAGACAAGCGACATGGCATGATTTAGATTTAGTGCATATTGTAGACTTGTACTGACTAATGTGATTTACCTATGATAAACTAATAAGCATAAATTATTTTCTAGGACTTAGAAAACTCAACTAGAATAAATCAAGGGAAAAAGGTAAAAGTAGGAGATGAGGAAGAAGATTTTTTTTTATATATTTTTTTTGTAGTGAAGAAAAAGAAAATGATGATGATAATGGTGGTGGTGTCAACATTAATATTAATATTAGTAATGATGAGCATGATAGCACTAACATAGATGATGAGAGCGAAGACCAACGTGATGGGTCATAGATGTTGGGGGCTGAGCCAATATTTTTTGAACATTTTGTTTTCATTTTGAATTATACAAAATGAATACGCGTAAATAGGCAAACGGTTTTTCTTTTTGAATTATATAAGATGAAAACATGTACATGAGCAAAGGGTTGATGTTTGGAACTTGGTTATGAAACAATGACATATTTATACACTTAAAGATACACCATGTATATTTCTTCGTAAGATAATATCATGATTAGTATTTTTTTGGTGCATATTCATTAAAATGGATAACTAATGTGTTTATTTATTTTCCTAATTTATTCACAATTTACTAGATTTTTTTTCCATGTTTTTAGGAAAATTGGAAAGAAAACCTTATGATTGACAATATGAGTCACAATTCAATATGATTTATCCCCAATTTTGGTTCACGACATGATAATGACTATAACAACATTGACAATGTATGCTATGTATAGCGTGTGCACTACATTTGTAATGTAGGCCCATGGCCCACCATAAGGCCCAACATGTGCTGATTTTGGGCTGTTTGTTGCAGGATTTGAGGCCTAAATGTCATAAATCCTTTGAACATATGTGGAAAGATAGGGAGACTGATGTGGAAGATATAAATGAATATTTTGGGGGCATTTAATAGATTTGTTTTTGCTATTTGAGAAATACTTCGATACACAAGCAGAGTGAGATGGAAGATACGCAAGAACTTAGAAATTACTCAAAAATTGAATAAATGGCGTACGAGTAGTCCAAATAAACCGCCCATACTATGATAACTGATGTAGATGTGTCGTGAACCGATAATCAAGTTCATTTGATTATCTAACTACTGTATTAGTGGACATTTATTGGACAGTTAAAAACAGAAAATATCTGTCAGCCCTATTTCCATGAAGAAGTATCCATGAATCAAAGGTTAGGATTGTTCAACCAATATGATCTTAAGATTGTGACTTAACAACAGTAGCGTACAACTCCAGAAAATTCATTATATTTTTTAGCTTGCCTGGTTATTCAACCATGTTAAAGACATTATTCCTTTCCTTCACATATTGAAAGAGATACATTGCTTTGTCGGCACACAGCTCAGGAAAATTCTGTTCATTCGCTTTATGGGTTGATTTCTTCACCGCATCACATTTCTGGCTCACCCCACCCTTATCATCTTTGGTTCTACGCAGCCCCTCTGCTGGTAGCAGCCTTTGTTTGGCTTGTGGGCCGAAAGAGGGTGCATACAGTCGATAATCTTCAGAGGATATTATTAGTTCTTCCCAATATTTGTCTGATTTGTATGAATGATGCAGAGTTGATCGCCTCTTTCTTCATTGCTCGTTTGCTTCAAAAGTCTGGGATCATTTTTTGGGGTGTGCACCGACTAAGTTATGCCAAAGACAGCAGAAGACTTTCTGTGGGCATGGCATGGGGGTGAAGTTTGCAAAGCTGGAAAAGTTATGTGGAGGCTTATCATAATAGCTGCTTTTTGGGTTATTTGGGGTTCCAGGAATGGGTGTTGTTTACGGAATGAGAGGTTGAATGCAGAGGAGGCCATTAGGAAAGTTATGTTGTTTGTTTTGAGTTGGGTTGTTTATCTAAAAGCAGCCTCGGCTGCTAATCTTTTTGCCTAGGGAGTTTTTGGGGCTGTATTCTTTCCTAGCTTTTGCGAGTTGTCTAATAAATTTATTGTTCTCTCTCTCTCTCAAAAAAAAAAAAAAAAAAAAAAGAAGCAAAAAACAGTGACATACACAATCTAGTCGGTTTCATTTGAGTTAATATATGTCAAGTGTACAAGTTCTAAGTGCTGGCATATCAAGAGTCATACACAGCCTACATATCATATAACTTTTGTTATTTTATGCCAAATCTTTGCTGGTGGGATTGTTAGTATCTTAAGCAAATTATATATTGATTTTGAAATCAATTAAGACTGATTCAAAAGTAAAGTTTGAATATCAAAAAAGTTATTTCTCCCTTTCTACTCAAATATCCAAAAGAGAAGTTTGAGTTCTGAGTGCCTGTGTATCAAGAGTCATACACAGCCTAAGTATCACATAACTATTGGTGTTTTATGCCAAATCTTTGCTGGTGGGATTGTTAGTATCTTAAGCAAATTATATATTAATTTTGAAATCAATTAAGACTGATTCAAAAGAGAAGTTTGAATATCAATAAAGTTATGTCTCCGTTTCTACTCAAATATTAATTGTGTAGATGTGTTCATTACCTTACAATTCGGGTGCTAAGATCTCATTGACACAATAACCAGGTAATACCATTTTGGTACCAGAAAGGGTGATCATTGGGAATTTTGTACTCTACATCTTTACTGATGGCTTCAAAAGGGGTGACGCAAGCAGAGCTTGGGCAAGTAATCTAATAAATCTGCACATTCACCGAGTATATCAACTCTTGATGTCACGCATACAATTAGCAATCTCATTAATCAAGTGGGAGAGCTCTGGGTGGAACTCATTGTTTGAATCATCCCCAATATTATCCGTATCTCTAGCTCGACGATATCAATAACACGGGTAGCAATACCTTTAACACTGGTAGTATAAAAAATTCCAGGTATCAGCGTTGCATTGCTAATATTTTCGACTATGTAAATTCCAGGTGTCGCTTGTATTGCCAATGTTTCGATATCGCCAATATTTTCAACTATCAATGCATCGGCAATATCTCGATAAGATCGCCAATGTATCATTATCGCCAAAACTTTGTTTATTAAAAATATTCCATTTCAAATTTTTTTATGGGCGCATGGTTGTATGCAGTATTCAATTTGTCGATGATAATATCAATAATATCACGCAATTATTGTTAGCACAATACCACAATCTTTTGTTCCTTTCCAGTTGACGATTTTTCAGCGAAATATCGTGTTGTCAATATTCTAAAATATCGATGGATGTTTGGATGTTTGGATAGATAGGGATGGATGGGATGGTTGGATGGATAGATGGGCTAGATGGGATGGTTAGACTATTTTTTACGATAACACATACTTTTAGGCCCCAATTAAATGGAAACTTATTATGTATGCATTATTTTTGCAATTTATTCATTCTTAAATATGCAAATATGTGTATTTTAGCATCTCCTAAAATTTCATCATTTTACCCATGTTTCCCAATGTTTATCCGCATTTCCAGTTATTTATGATATTATCGATGAGATTGATATTATTTCCATATCCTCGGCCAACGAAACTCGTAACGATGCCGATACTTCGAATGCTAGGTGGAAGGAATCTAGAGGCCAAAATTGGAACACAAATACAATGACACGTAGGGGAATGTCCTTGGCAAGGTCCTAATCAACAACGGGTGGCCTCGAGCCCCCAGCTGATGAAGACACCGATAATCGAATCCTTCAATTGTTGGAACGTGATGGGGAACCAAGAATGAAGGTGAAAATTCCATAATTCAATCGTCGGCTACATGTTAACTTCATTGATTAGCAAAGCAAAGTGGGAAAGGTGTTCATCGCGGACAATCGGAAGGTTATATTAGTAGCAATAAAGTTTTTCAATCACATGTTAGCATGGTGGAATGATCTCTAAGCTAGATAAATCCATCAAAGTAAACAGAAAGTAAATTTTTTCAAAAGATGAATTAAAATAGAAGCTTCTACATATGACTTGTGCCCGTGACCTCTATCAAAGATGTACAATCTACATCAAGGGAATAAATCAATGAATGTATACATCAAGGAATTCCATGCCTTGACATCATGAACAAGGTTTCTTGAGTATGAAGACCAAAATATTTCTTAATGGTCTCTACCAGGACACAGGAAATGGATTGCTAAGAGAAGACACAAAACAATCAGAATTGGTTGCTAAAGAAGACACAAAATAATCAGATGTTCTGCCTCCTATAAAAGAGCTTCTTCATGAATATGAAGAACTCCTAGCTAGACTTCCTCCCATAAGGAACATTTAGCACCACATTAATTCAGTGCTGGGTATCAGCCATCCGAATCTTCCACACTACCAAATGAGTCCAACCGAACATGCCAAGCTATGTAGAAAAATTAAAATAGGAAAGCAAGGAGACTGGCATTATTTATATTTTGGTTGCTAAAGAAGACACAAAACAGTCAGAATTTCTGGCTCCTAGAAAAGAGCTCCTTCATGAATATGAAGAGTTAGGGCCCAAAGGACTCCCCGCTAGACTTCCTCCTATGAGGAACATTTAGCACCACATTGATTTGGCGTTGCGTTTAAACCTACCAAATCTTGCGCACTACCAAATGAGTCTAGCTGAATATGTCAAGCTCTACCAACAGGATACTAAGTTGCTACAGAAGGGTTAATTCGGTAAAGCATGTCTCCATGTGTTGTTCATATATTATTAACTCCCAAGACATGGATCTTGGAGATTGAGTGTGGACAATTTTTTTTATTAAAAAAAAAAAAAACGGATGGAAATGCCTACTTTCTCGTGCCCAAGGTATTAGGTAACGGTAAGACTGTCCATAATGACCACCATTGTTACTGTTACAATATGCGGGCCGTAATGGCCTTTTTTTTCTTTTTCCTTCTTTTTTTTAAGAAAACCTGTTATGGCCATTATGTCAATTTTTTTTCCGTAATGGCCATTACAACAAGTGATATGGTGTCATTTGTATTGGTTTAGAAGTTGTAACACTCATAATAATGGGGTGACCTTTGTTTATGCTAAATCCTAGTGAAAATGCCAGCCTACTTCATACTTTGCTGTTTGCGCCACTTGACGCAATGGAATGTGGAAGTGTGAACATTTTGGTGGAGACACTAGTGTAGAGGTTTATCAACACTTTCTGCATTCAACACTAGGCTTTCTAGCACTATTCATCTAGGCTTTAACACCAATTGTTCAAGACTTGACACCACACTGAGAACTTATGAGTTATGACAAGGTCTCTTGCGTTTGATATTCATTCTGATTCTTGTGCACTCACGCATTAACCTATGACATCGGTGTGGGATGCATGCAACATAAGTGACAACCTCCTCTGGGTTTTCCACCGCCCTTGTAGTGCAGCTGGCTTAAACACTTAAACACCAAGCTGTCACATATGTGTGTGTGTGTGTGTGTGTGTGTGTGTGTGTGTGTTGAAAGATAATGACCTAATTTTGATGATGCTTTATGCAGACATTAAACATAGAAACAAGTTTGATGCAACACAGCGTTGTGTGAAAGTTATCCAAAACATATCATGGCAGTTGCCAATAAAGATGTAAAAGAAATAAAAAAATCATCGTGGCAGTAAATAAAAAATGGGAAAAAAAAAACTTCTGTTAGCAGTTTGAAATATACCCGACAATCATACTCAATATCTGATGCTGGTGGTTTTACAAGCCCTTTAATGCAAGCCTTTTGCCCATTGATGTGAAGCCATGCATTTATCTGCTCCTGAGTAACCAGGCATCCATTGCTGTCACCAGACTGCACATGAAAATCATTCCTGAGCCCTTCGCCCTTTTTACGGCCCTTGTAACCCTATTTCAAAAGGTTAAAAATATCAAAATACAGAAGTTTATTTCCATGGTATTCTAATACATGGTGGAAAAAGAAAACTAGGCTAGACAGCATGGCAATACCTCTGTACGTGCGCAAGTGAATTCCGGTTCTCCACGGCTTTCTAGTTTAACAACCAAAAGATGATTCTCGGTATGACAATCAAGATTTGTTGCATGAACCATACATCTCCCATAGAAACCAACCTTTTCATCATCATCACCTTCAATCTCACTTTGTAATAAACCCTGAAATGCAGACAAACTATCAAAGTTAGAACAAATACTATAATAACTTTTATGATGTACCAATGACCAATGATATCATTTTCACTTTCTTTACTTCTCAGTAATGCATGGTAAAGAAGAAACAAGTGCAGGGCAACAAGTGGATGAACCAATGCATCAATCACAACGCAAAGAGATCATTTTCACCCGAACAAAATAGTCCAATAAACCAATAAAAGAAAATGAGAGGTAAAAAAAAAAAGATGATTTTCAAATTGCCAGCTAGAAAAAACTGCAGCACATAAAATGAGCAGCTAAAGATTCCAAAACCCCCAAAAATATTAACTTCGTATATTACATAATTAGCAAATGTTGCTTTCAAAAAGTACATAGAAGGAATAGCTAGATAAACACAAGCATCAAACAAGAACAGACTAAGTTTTGATATTTTTTAAAGGTGGAATTGATGGCCCATATTGATCACACATGTGGTCCAACATGTTACACATGTCATCTAGTGGGCCAACTTCGGTTCTCATGTGATTTGGTTTGGTTTCTGGGCCTAAACATGTGTCAGGTTAAGTCTTAGACCCATGAGTTGATGCACTACGATGACTTTAAGGGTGAAGGGCATACTTGTAACTTTAATTAGTGAAGTCCTATTCTAATAAAAAATAGAGGTGGAGACGTGTGAAGGCTGTTGTCGTTCCCTCTCTTTCTCCTCTTCTTCTCTCATTTCTCTTCTTTGTCTCCCCATTACATATTTAAGAACATGGTATCAGAGACCCATTGATCCAATACCTTGTCTAAATCTCCTTTTTCTCCCGTTTCTTCTTCTCTTCTTTTTTCTTCTTGTGGTGGAATCCTAACATGTTCAAGGCAAATCTAACCTAAATCCATACTCTCGTTGTACCACCACTTGGCAGGAATAGTTAGATAAAAACAAGCATCAAACAAGAACAGACTAAGTTTTGATATTTTTTAAAGGTGGAATTGATGGCCCATATTGATCACACATGTGGTCCAACATGTCACACATGTCGTCTAGTGGGCCAACTTCGGTTCTCATGTGATTTGGCTTGGTTTCTGGGCCTAACATGCGTTGGGTCAAGTCTTAGGCCCATGAGCTGACGTACTACAATGACTTCAAGGGTGAAGGGCATACTTGTAACTTTAATTAGTAAGTCCTAATCTAATAAAAAATAGAGGTGGAGACGTGTGAAGGCTGTTGTCGTTCCCTCTCTTTCTCCTCTTCTTCTCTCATTTCTCCTCTGTCTCTCCATTACATATTTAAGAACATGGAACCAGAGACCCATTGATCCAATACCTTGTCTCAATCTCCTTTTTCTCCTGTTGTTCTTCTCTTCTTCTTTCTTCTTGTGGTGGAATCCTAACATGTTTGAGGCTAATCTAACCTAAATCCATACTCTCATTGTACCACCACTTGGCAAGTTGTATAATCATGCTCCATGAAGGTATGTGAGGCCCACTTTCATATTCTACCACTATGATAGGTCAAAGTGGGCCATTGTGCATCTATAGAAAGATTCACGGCCAGTTTTGAAGAAAGGAGTCAGACTTGAAGACAATGGTTGTGTGTGGAAGTTGTTGATGGCCAAGATTGGAGATCAAGTGTATGAGTGAAAGATGTGATGCAACTAATGTTCCCGATTGATTGTGTCATGGATATATGTCAAGCAGAAGTGTGTGTTTGGTAAGATTATGTTGAAAAGTTCATTGTTCGATTTCTTTATTTCTTTGAATATGGATGTCAAGAATGAAGCCAAGAGTAATCTCTTGTCTCCACCCACGTCAATAAATCTGTAAATCAAATCAACTAAACTTAACGGAGCAAATTGCCTACAGTGGGCCACATCTGCAGAAGTTTTTCTCATGGGTAAGAGAGTTAAAGTCTTTGACTTCCCCGAAGCTTGCAGAAGACTCAACAAAATATGAAGATTGGGTGGCAGAAGATACCCATATTAGAGCATTGTTGTGAAATAGTATGGAACCTCACATCAATGTGAATGTCATCTTCTTCAAGACAACGAAAGAAGTGTGGGAAGACTTGCAGGAGATGTATTTGGGTGAGAAAGCTCAACTCGTGTCTAATGAGTTACTCGAAAATATTTTTGCTCTCCAACAAGGAGATAAAAGTGTAGGAGAATATTGCTTAGCCTTGAGAGGCATGTGAGAAGAACTAAATGTGTACCAACCATTGTCGACGGATTATGAGACTATGCGACGCCAAAGGGAGGAATTCCGTGTTATTAAATTCACCTTTGGTCTTCGTTATGAGCTTGAGCCTATAAGAGCTTAGATCTTTAGAAGTAGTGAGATTCCATTTGCCAAGGAGGCATTTACCCGAGTTCAGCGTACAGCTAGTACAAATGTACGAAGTTCATCCTCATGTGATAAATCTACATTTGGCAGAGGAGATGGGTGAAGTCGAGGTGATCGTGGTCGTGGCGGACAATTTGGTAGTACAGATTTTAGGAGAGGTCGTTTTGGAGGAGGGAATACAAGATGTGGTCGTAGCGCAAATTTTGGAGGAGGTCATGGTCGTGGTCGTGGTAATCAACAATATACTTATCGTGGTCTCAAGAACCACACATCTAATAAATATTGGAATCTTACTGGTAAACCGGCTTGGGCAAATCAAGTTCACCATTCAAAAGATGGTTTTGAGGGTTGTCTCCAAGTCTACCTCCACCCATTCTTAGCCAAGTACTTTAGATGACACAATTACATTATCTAAGGAATAGTATGCCAAGCTTCTGAAAGATTGATCGACTCATACCCATCCTCCTCAGCTACTCTTGCTTAATCAAATATAATTTGCCTTGCTTCTTCTGTGAGTGTCTCTTGGATCATTGACTCTGGAGCTTCTAATCATATAATTGGTAAGCACAATGTGTTGTCTCAGCCATTGTTTTAAATATCAATGATATTGGCCGATATATCCCACGATATATCTTATATCCCACCTGTGCGATACGAAACACACAAGTAGTGGGATATATCCCACATGTTTGATCCAGTGAGCATTTTTTTTATTTTCAATACTTTTTTCTATAAATCATGTTAAATCAGTGTCAAATTGTTACAAATCCATGTGAAAATCATGGACTGAGAGCTTCGATTTCGAGATTTGGAGGAGAAGGACCGAGTTGCGGCAAATTGAAAAAAATCAAAATCAAACATGCATAACCTAATCTAGTGCTTCTTGTATTGCTTTTGAATGTATTACTTGTGTTTCCACACGTCTTCTTACATTTATAAATTAGATGAATAGACTTTGAATATACTAGCATCAATTCAGTTAGACAACGTATAAATTAGGACCCCATACAAAGAAAACCTATTATGTACACTTGATTTTATAATGTTTTCATTTGTAAGTGTATATTGATGTCTTTTTTAACAATCACTAAAATTTCTTTGACAAATTCAACCAATTTCCAATGTTTCCCCATGTTTCCAACAACAACCATGCATTACGTGATACAACCGATACATATCCGTATACCAAGGGTGCGATACGTAACGCGATACCGATATTTCGAACACTGGTCTCAGCTAGTCCTGTTTTCGTCTATTTCCTCTATAACATTAGTAAACGTACTTCAATCAGTGTATCTGGCGTATGTATTACTCATCCTAACCCAACTCTTCCATTACCATCAGTATTCTATATTCATAAATTTCCTTTGAGTTTATTTTCAATGAGTAAACTAAACAAATCTTTAAACTATTTTATCAAATTATATCATTCCTATAGTGAATTACATGATCTAAAGAATGGGAGAATGATTGGTGGATGACAAAGTTAATGGACTATTACCTCAACAATGGAACAACTGGGGTTGCGTTAGGAACAGATGCCTCTCCTCATCAGTGGCATTTCAGGCTTAGTCATGTGATTTAAAGACTACTCCATGTGATTTGGAGCTTGAGTGTGGTGTGATTACATTCCCCATTCAATGGAGGTGCGAGGTCTCCATCTATCATCTTCCTTCTCTCTTTCTTTCTATCCAAAAGAGGTATTTTTCCAAAAACTTCATCTCTTTTCTTCCCTTCTTATCCAAGACCATCCAAATCATATTTTTCTTCAATTTCTCATCATCCAACTTCAACCCCAACTGAAATCAACCATTGAGGACCCAAAAAGCCTAGCCAACAACCCACACGTATGAGCCCCTAGGCTAACCGCATGGACAACCGCTCAATCCTTTGATTTCCCCTTGCTTTCCCCATAAAAACCCCTTGATTTCTTATCCATAACCCTACCCTAAACCCTAGATCCCCAATTTCCTATTTTTCCCAATTTCTAAAAACCCTAATTCTAAACTTCTCAATTCCCATGAACCCAAATTTTCCAAATTTCAGATTTTCCCCTTTCTAACCCTAATCATAAAACCTACAACTATGTCCCTTGAGTGTAGAACGTACCTAGGCTAAATTGGAAGTTCTATCCTTCCATCGGGCCTAGTTTTAATTGATTTATGTGATTCCTTAACATGCAGGCATGTGATTTAGGTTAAATCAAACTTTATTGCATATTGTTTACTCTTAATTACTTGGTGGATTAGCATCTTTTGTTAATTGAATTACTTTATAGACTCTTTCATAATCTCCACGTTGCATGCTAGCATTAAATCATGTGTCCTGCATCACAGATGCTTCAAAATGTTAGCAAGTATAAACAGTAAGCAAGAGGAGTCCGGAGTATGATTCAAAGTAGGGGCAATACCCTAAGAAGGTTGAGCCTAGCTCAAGTTGCAGCCCTAGCCATTAGCCAAGAGAAGTAACAGGTTTTGCAGTCCATTATACATGGAAGAACATCTAATTTATTTACACATCAAGTGAATAGTAGTTCTTCAATCACTATGGAGTACCCATTGCACTCTTTTGAAAATCCTAGGGAGAGCTTAGGGAATGACCAACAAGATCTAGACAACCGAGAGTTAAGAAATAGTGCCCAATAAACTGACAACCACAAAGCCCATTCTTTTAATAAGGGTTCAATGGAAGGTCCCCAGATTAGCACATGATCCCACCAGCATTTATATCTGTGATTGTCAGAATTTTGGGTTAATGCACCGGATCCCATCAGAACTCCGCAATTAAGCATGCTTGGCAAAAAGTAGTACTAGGACAGGTGACATCTTGGAAAGTTCCCGTGTTGCACCCCTCCCTTGTGGAATGTGTAATAGGATGTGTAGCTGACTTGATGATGATGGAACTGCCAGTAAATATCCAAAAAGAACAACAAATCCAAGTGAAACAGTGTAAGAACCGTTGTTCTTTTGAGAAGTAAAGGCTGGATGTGACTCTTTTTTTATGATAGGGTGTCCCCGCCCCTTTATTAAGGGGGGGGTTCTATATTCATTGCGGATGCACGCAAACCACATGCATCAAGTAAAGCACGGGGAGGGGAATCGAACTCGGGTCTGTGGGGAGCAAACCCACGACACTAGCCATTCACCCAAACCCTGGGCAGGTATGGCTGGATGTGAGTTGCGAACTCAAAAGGGACGATCTTTATACATGTACC
Source organism: Magnolia sinica (assembly GCF_029962835.1). Taxonomy (NCBI): domain Eukaryota; kingdom Viridiplantae; phylum Streptophyta; class Magnoliopsida; order Magnoliales; family Magnoliaceae; genus Magnolia; species Magnolia sinica. The sequence goes on from NC_080581.1 coordinate 20,411,273, forward strand.
GAACCAGGATTACATTTTCACTCTGTATAGATATGCATTGGATGATTAATGTCAATAAATTAGACTAGTAATAAGCATAATAACAATTGTAACATTCTCATCGTGTATGTATCAATAGTTAAAATATCAAAAACATGAAGCTTCCTATGGGAATGGTAACCTTTTGGTGTGCACACCAAGGATGAAAATGGAAAGAGCAATTCACAACCCTGCACTGCACACATAATCCCCCAGGACGATTGCACATTGAACACACCTGAAAAAAGATTTCATTGTCATAACACAGCATCAGTTCAATATAATGATGATAATGACCAGATTAAAGGGAGCCATTGCATACAGAAAAGCATTTAACTATAAGAGTGCATTTATGATGATGATGAGATCCGCAATAACTACGATGGTACCTGAAGGAAGAAACCTCACTAGACAAGCTCTTAAAATACGTATAGTATATTTCAGCACTTACCTTATTCTTTTCAGGACGTGAAGCACCAGATACATCAAAGGCACTCATGGTGTCAACATTTGGGCACCGTGTCCCTGGCGTCCAGAGCCCACAAACCATATGTACCCACTGAGTAACAGTTGGATCAAGTACACCTGCAGTTACAGTGTTATGTACTTGAAAATTACCCACAGAGCTGTTTGAATCTGTTAGGATATCGGAGTCTTTCTGAAAATCCATTTTCAACACAGCTCTAGGCAATGGTTCAATATTCATGGGCCTCATCACAGGAACTGAGTCACGTTCTGCAAGTAAAGAGGTTTCATCTTTTGAGGTAGGATTCAATAAGCCCAACTCAACCTGCACAGTTTCAAATGAGGCAATGGAAATAACGGACTTGGTTCCTTCTCCAACTTTCCATGCCTCCAGTAGGCTTTTCACAATGCTACGACTCCTTAGTGCCCGAGTCATGGCTCCACCACCATAACCACAGAGAACACATACCTGTAAGTAGTCAAGTCAGAAAAAACCAATGGTAACCACCAGGTATGAAAATAAAAATAAAGAGGCTAGTGCAGATTTATTTTTATTATAAAAATAAAAATAAAAAAATAAAAATAAAAAAAAACAACACTCAGCTCTAACAGAACATTAAGATTCCCAAACACTCAGGTGTACACATGCACACCAACAAAGGCATGCAACATACCCATTCATGCACATATGAACACAAGCACATGTGTGTGCATGCACGTGTTGTTGGATTTTCGAAAGACTGATTGGTCAGTCTTTCTAGGGCACATACATCCAATACGCATGCATGCACAGGCTCACACACATACATATAACCTCCTGCTCGAAGAATATGTAAGAATAAGAAATAACAACTCGATGGTAAATAGATAGATAAGGTAGAAAACCAGATCAAGTTAATAAGGGGTGCATCTACTTGTCTATCTTTTATTGACCACGTTCGTCATTCAATTACTTTACAATTCACCCTCTGCAAGTAAATTTGTTAGGGAACATGTTTCAGCTTGCTAGAGTCAAAGACTTTGTGGTTTACAAAAATCATGAGGAAATGCCCACGCTAAACCAATGAAGAAGGCAATGGACAACAAATGCATGGTAGAGAACAGTTCCATTTCAACTGCACAAGGCACATTCCAAGATATGGAGATGCGAAAAGATTCCTTTGTGGATGGAGCTAGATCTCTTATAAGATATCTGACATGCTAACTTTTCTAGGCCCATCAATGATCGAGTATCTTTGTTTCTACTGACAGTTTACTATTGTGATAGAGGCAAGGAAACCATTCATTGGAAGAAAAGAGAAGGTAGGAAAAATTCGGGGGAATACAAATCATAAACAGCAGGAGACAACTGTGAAGATCATAACATTATCGAGAACAAGGTTCCGAATATTGTTTGAACATATTGAATTGCCGTACCAATTTATATAAATCCCCATGTGATGCGGTCATCATCATCATAATCATTATCATTGCCATATCAAAGCTATTTGGGGTCAGCTTTACAAATCCCGTTTCACCTATCATTCCTATCTAAGGCCCCAACCACAGTATCTGAACACGGCTTCACTATTGGTGAGGAAAAGACTCAAGTGATACCTGTCTCCTTCAGTGTCATACTGAGCTCTTCTAAACAATGTAAATTAGCATACCCTAGGATTACTGCATTACAAAAGTATTGCAATTATTTTATTTTATTTTGCACACCCCCACACATGCCAACCCACATACACCACAATGGGTGCTTGAACCCAGTGTTTTGAGTATCGACGATATCAACCAACGTAACCCACAATATATCTTATATCCCACTTGTGCGATACGAAACGCATAAGTAGTGGGATAAATATCACATATTCGATCAAATGAGCATTTTCGATTGTGGATCCTTTTTTTTGTAAATGATGTTAAATCATTGTCAAATTGTTACAAATCCATGAAAAATCATGGATTCGGAGCTTCGATTTTGAGATTTGGAGGAGACGGGCCAAGTTGCGAAAAATTAAAAAAAAAAAAAAAAAAAAATCAATTTCTCGCAAATCGGTTGTAATCTTTGTATCCAAACATAAAATCGAACAAGCATGTAACCTAATCTAGTGATTCTTCTTTTGCTTTTGAATGTATTGCTTATGATTTCACACATCTTCTTACATTTATAAATTATATGAATAGACTTTGAATATACTTGCATCAATTCAAATAGATAACGCATAGATTAGGACCCCATACAAAGAAAACCTATTGTGCATGGCAAATGCAGAGTCAATCAACCACCTCTACATCCATTACCACTATACGTGTGGTGTGGACTTTTTAGAAGCTTCAAAGTCCTATGGAATATGCCAAACATGGTGGGGCTTTTGCTCATGGCCTGACACGGGGTGGATCTTCCAACGCAAGCTATTGCTCTTTGGAGACTGTCTACCTGCTGGTCCTTGGGCTATTTGGGGAGAAAGGAAGAAGAGATGCTTCCATAATAAGAGCCATGGCGCAGAGCGTGTATTAAGTAGAGCGATGTTGTCCATCATGGATTGGGTTTCCTATATTGATGTCTTGAAAGGATGTTCTTTTCTTTTTAGGTTTGTAAGTTTTTGTGCCATCAAGGTGCTTTTTAATAAAATTTCACGTCATCTTTCAAAAAAAGAAAGAAAGAAAGAAAGAAAACAAAAAAGTCGTCCATATGCATAAATTTCAAGACCAATTGCATGTTGGCCTTATAAACATTTTTATAGTGCTAGTTTTTGGAGCTTATGCGTTGTTTATATTACATTGTGCATGTTTAAGCTTCACGGATGGTTGTTTTCCTTGTTACAAATGAGACTCCAATGCATTGTGTTAGTCTAATTTTCCTAGTATTGAAAGAGAATAAGGGGAAGGGGGTATTTGGGTAGGAAGGTCCAAAAAGCAGATATGGAAAACCCCTAGAAAACTATCATGATGAAAAATAGTGGAAATGTTGAAAGGTCAATGACCAATATATGTTATTTGTTTTGCATTGCTTGTGTTTTGTTGATATATCATTGTGCATGGTTTTATGCTTCATGGATGATTTGTTTTCCTTAGTAGAAACAAGACTCTAGGTCATTGTGTTGGTCTACTTTTCCTAGGGCTAATTGAGAATAAGTGGGGGTATGGGTAGGAAGAATCTAGAAGACGGATATGGAAAACACCCCTGGAAATCTAACATCATGGAAAATAGTGGAAATGTTGAAAGGTCAATAGTCAATATACGTTATTTGTTTTGCACGTTGATTCCCATAGAAAAGTTGAAGAGTCAATAGTCAACAATGAGAGGTCTCTCATTATCATGAAAATGCCCATGCATTAGCTTTTTAGGAAACAATCAATTCACTCGAAACTCGATGATAACATAGACTTTGTTGTAATATAGTGCTAGTTTTTTAAAGCTTATTCTTTGTTTATATTACATTATGCGTGTTTTATGCTTCACGGATGACTTGTTTTCCTTATTAAAAACAGGACTAGCACATTGTGTGGTCTGATTTTCATAGTATTGAATGACAATAAGTGGGAGTATGGGAATGAAGAATCCAAACCGCCAATATGGAAAACCCCCGTGGACATCTAACATCATGGAAATAGTGGAAATGTTAAAAGATCAATGATCGATATACATTATTTGTTTTGCAAGTTGATTCCCATGGATTGACTGAAAGGTCAATAATCAACAGCGAGAGGCGTCTCTCATTATCATGAAAATGCCCATAGATTAGCTTTTTAGAAAACATCAACTCACTCAAAACTCAATTATTATAATCTCCTTGGTACTATGCCACAAGATTAGATGAGACAATTTACAACAATTTTTTACCAAGTCAACAGAATCCAAATGACAGGATAAAACATTGTGATCTGGATCCAATGAGCCCCGATGCATAATCATGTCATATAGATGAGGTATTACTTTGTGATCTGGATCCAATGAGCCCTACAGTGGAGTGTAGATGCCCCCAAACATTTTCCAAATTGTATGATCCATTTTTATCGCCAATAGATTGGAAGATCCTAACTATCCAATGTTTGGATAGTTTTTCCAAAACCTTGCCCTTTTTTTTTCCTTTTCCTTCTTTTTTAAAATAAACCACACACTCATTAAGTGGATATCCTTCTTAACAATTACAAGGGAGGAGATAACCTCCAAAGCAACAATTATCCAAAAACATCTAACTTAACTAACGAGTCTGCCACCTCAGTGGCATCTCTCCAAATGAAACCAAAGTGCATATCTAAAAGTTCCATAACCTCACAAATTTCCTCAAGAAACAAGCCTCCAAGGCACTTTATCCCTTCTACTTGTCCAAGAAATCATGTCTGCCAAACTGGCCTCCACTAGGAATCTGACCTAAAAATTGTTTTGTATAATGTAAAATCTGATGAGGACATCCGAGCACCAATCAGAGTATACCAAAGAAGTAGGAGAGCACTCGTTTCTTTATGGCTAGATGATGCATACATGGGGCCCCGTGGACCCACTTCGAGTGCCTAGCCCGTTGAAGACCCCAAGGCCCTGCGTTGGGAAGATGCATGTGAGCTTCTAGACCATTCCGACCGTTGGATCATCATCATTGGACATCTTAATTGTGGGCGAAATAGTTTAGATCATTTAGTTTGCCCATATGTTTGCTAATTTTTTTATTTAGCTTATATTTTTTATGAGTTTAGGGAGTTACAAACAAATTTTATTTTATTGAGCGTCTTTATGTGAAACTTTTTATCTGAGAGCGTCTTTTTATTAAAAAAAATATATTTTTTTTTTAAGACTATAAAGACTTGGACGTTCACACCCTAGCCATTATTGCATATGGAAATTTTATTTTTTTTAAATATCTCTTTATATTTGCTTTGTGATGAAGTAAAACCTCCCGCGATTGGAGCAATTTGGTGTGATGCCATGTAGTGATTCACAATTATCCTTCTCTATCATTCTTTTCCATCAAAATGTATTGTTCTCTTTTCTCTTTTTCTTTTTGTCTAATTCTCTATTCTTCTTTCCCCATCAACAAACAATCTCCCTTGTCCTTTACTTCAATCTTACACCTCAAAACCCTACTTCTCAAAACCCTAGTCCTCAAAACCCTAAATCCACACATTCCTAAAGGTTAAACCTAACATCCCTAAAACCCTAATTCCCAAATCCAAAATCCCCAAATCTGAAAATCTGAACCTATTTTCCAGTTCCTTAAACCTCTAAATCAGCCCTAGCCTATCAACCCTAACGAAGACAAATCTTTCCTTTAAATGATGATTAGTACCTATGCTAGATGGAGGTCCTACCTTCCATAAGTCCTATTTAATCATGTTTTATAAGATCTAACAGCAGGATTGTGCTTAAGCTTTGAATCTGAGCATAGTTAAATACTTAATTTCTTTAAGTTTGTGATAGATAGCATTATTTTGTGCATTAAATTATTCTAGTAAATCCGTCTATGATCTCCTTGCGTCATTCTAGGTTAGGCCATCCATCCTGCATCAAATTTTGGTATCAGAGACTAGGTCTAGCATAAGACTCGCATGTTGCATCTAGGTTAAGTTTTCATATTGGTGTATCTAGGGTTAGGAGTCTTCCCATTCCCATCACATTGCATTTAAAGTTTTTATTTCTTAGGTTCCTGATTTATACCCACTCGTACTAGGCGTGGTTTTAGTCTACACCCCATAATGAATTCGGAACAGCTTGTTGAGGCTATCAATGCCATCAATAACTGTCTCGCGGCAGTTTGAGAAGAAAGAAATGGAAGATGCGTTAATGGAATCTCAAATTCGGTTGACTATATTGTGCAATGGGTGATCTATCTTATAGCAGAATGGAGTTCCTCCGTTGTTAAGATGCAAAATTGTAATTTGTCTTTTTTGGGCTGTAATTGATCCACTCCCTCAGCGGATTTCTTTCCTTTTTGTATCTTGTTTTTCTCTTTAATAAAGTTTACGTTACCTTTCAAAAAAATAAAAATAAATAACTGTCTCGCGGCCATCAACGCCCACAATATAACCACCAGTAACCAACTGGCAGCCCTCAAGAATGAGACCAATACTCGAATGACCCAATTAGAAAACTCCCTTCAGGCAAACTCCGACAATGGGGAAGATAGCAAATCTCAAGCAGCAAATGAAGTTGAAGGACATGAAAGAGGTCGTGGCCAAGGTGTTTGCCATGGTGGAGTGTGTGCCCAGCCACCCCGTGAAGAGTACCTAGATCACCATGATCCTAATGATCGATGAATGAAGAGTGTGAAGATTGAGGCCCTGAACTACGATGGTCACCTGGACCCCAAGGCCTTTCTCGAATGGCTTGCGGACATGGATCATTATTTCGAGTGGTACAATATGTCCAATCGCCATCGGGTGAGATTTGCCAAGATGAAGTTGGTGGGCAAAGCCAAGTTGTTTTGGACAAATGTCGAGCGGAAGATGGAGAGATCTAGAGATGACACAGTCTTACTGTGGGCCGAGTTGAAAGAGATCTTGAAGGAAAAGTACCTTCCTCTCTCTTACTACTATACACTTTTGGATCAATGACAATCCTTTCGTCAAGGATCAATGCCCATGGCTAATTATATCGCCAAGTTTGATGAATACATGATGTATTGTAACATCGAGGAGGACCCGTTAATGACCCTTTCTAATTTTAGGATAGGCCTTCGACCCAAGTTTCAGCACAAGGTGATTCCTCATAACGTCAACACCCTAGAGCATGCCTATCAAGTGGTGCAAGAACTTAAGTGGTATCTGAAGCCAGAATTCATGAGGCGATTCAACTCTCGTGAATCCAATGCCAAGGCCACTCCCCAAGGAGCTAAGCCTAGCATTGAGAGTCAATCCAAAGCCCCTGGTGGTACTCAACCCAACAATAGGGATGTGAGGGACAAAGGTCTAGCTAATACCAGTTCAAGGGGAGGTGAGCATACGCGGTGTTACAATTGCTAAGAATATGGTCATTTCACATATCAGTGTCCTACGAAAGAGCGAGGCAAAGCCCCTCATAATTGGCGTGTCTAAGGAAGATGCGAATGATCAGGGCAATTGTGAGGAAGAAGAATATCAGCCCAAGGTCGATGCTATTGATGAAGCATATGAGGGAGTTGAGACCATGCCACTTGCAGCTGTCAGATGCGCCTTAGCCCAGGTTAAAGAGAGTGATCATTGGCACAAGAATTCGATTTTCTACCCGTCAAGTGTGATGACGAAAACTACAAGGTGATAATTGATAGTAGCAGTTGCACCAATGTGGTCTCCATTAGCACTATATCTCATTTGGGTTTGAAACCCGTCCCTCACCCTCGGCTCTATCGAGTTTCTTGGGTAGATGAGTCCTTGACACCGGTTTCTCAGTGATATTCTCATTCCCATTTAATTTGTTTCCTATAAAGGCACGCTGTGGAGTGATGTTTTACCTATGAATGTAGGTCACATCATTATGGGCAAACCATGGGTGTACGAAGTGATGTGACACTATTCGATCATTCGAATGCATGCTCATTTATGTATGAAAGTAAGATGATAAAGCTAAATCCTCTTCCACCCAAGAGCACCCCAAAAAAGAAAGATAACGTCAAGAAGGGTGATCATAAAGATGTGAGAAAGTCCCAGCCCAAGTCTCTCCACATAACAAACACAAAAGAGTTTGAATGAGAGACCAAAGTTGATTCGATGGTGCATGGCCCCGTCGCAAGAGAGATCACATCTGAGGTTAGCGTAGAGTTGTCACCTGAAGTGAGTCCGATGTTGGAGGAGTTTCGATATGTTTTCCCTAAGGACCTACAAGATGAGCTTCCACCCATGCGGGACATTCAACATGTCCTTGATCTTATCCCCAGGTCGACTCTACATCTCTACCAAACCTTCCTCACTACCGAATGAATCCCACAAAGCATGCATAGTTTGCATATAATAGTTCTGTCAATAGGTCGATACGTATGAGTTCTTTTGAAGCAGTTCATGGTTACAAACCTAGAAAGCCTATAGATCTCATTCCCATGTCAATCTCTCATAGACCTTCAGAGTCCGCAGATGCATTTGCACATCATATCCATAATTTGCAAAATGAGATTAGAAAACAAATTAATATGAATAACAAAAAGTACAAGATATTTGATGACTCTCATCGCAGGTTTAAAGAATTTCAAGTAGGTGACTATGTGATGGTTGGTATAAGGCCAGAACGGTTTCTGCAATGTACCGTTAGGAAATTACAAGCTCGCAGTGCCGGTCCTAACAAGATATTGAGAAAATTGGGCTCTAATGCGTATGATGTAGAACTTCAACCTCATATGAGTATTAGCTCTACATTCAACGTAGAAGATCTTATGTCCTTTAAGGGCCCAACAGCTTCTGCCTGTAGCCTTGTTCCGACCCTCACATTGACCCAGATAGCTTTCTCGACTTGTCCCACTAACCATGGCCTTTGCCAGATCCTTCTTCCCAGTATTTGCTTTCTCTACTATCCATACCTAATAAAAGAGAAAACATGGAAGATTTTGGATGAGCAAGTAGTTTCCACCTAACGTGAAGGTTTCCAAAAGTATCTCGTTGAGTGGAAGTACAGGCTAGAGTCAGACTGTACGTGGATGACAGAGGCATGGCTTCAGAGGTTAGACCCAAATCTCCTCAGGCATTACGGCAGCTTTATTTCGCCAAAGGCAAACTCTTCTCAACCAAGGCGAGTTGATGAGGACATCCGAGCACCAGTTAGAGTATACTAGAAGAGGAGGAGAGCTCCCATTTCTTTATGGCTAAGTGATGCATACATGGGGCCCCGTGGACCCAATTCGAGTGCCTAGCCTGCTAAAGACCCCACGTGCATGATTATACATCTTTGAAGGCCCCCCACACTAGGAAGATGCTGTTGAGGGTCAAATATTGCATACTATCCCCCATTTATTTCTTAGTTTTATGAAGATGATAATGCTTAATGTCCTATTTTACCCATGTTTGTGTTGCAAGGTGCATTTAAGAGCTTGAATTGGAAAAGATGCTAAAAGCATGGATTTGATGCTCAAAGGTCACCAAGGCAAAGAATGGATCTTAGGAGACAAAGATTGAAGATTTCAAGGTCCAAAGATTCAAGAAAACCAAGTGGAGAAGGAATGAAGTCCAAAGAACAAGTGCAGAGCTCACATTGATTGTGTCATCGACCACCGTTCGGTGACATCGAAGCTATCATTCGATGACATCGAATTTATGGATGAAAATCGAGTTAGTCACTGGACAAATTGAAGACATTTATCCATGACTCGAGAACTTGTTCGATGACTCAAAGATTTGCACGATAACATTGAAGCCAGATCGATGACATCGAATTTTCTGTGGATTTTCAGCAAAACTCGCTGGACTGTTTTGGACACATTATCAATTCCTCGAACAATGCTCAATGACATCGAAGGTAGGTTCGATGACATAGAAGGTTGCAGAGTCCGGATGAGGTTACAACAGCGAGGAAAAATCACGTATAAAAGGTACCTTCGATGACATCGAAGCTTGTTCGATGACGAACCGCGCGAAGTTACGCAAAGTTACGCGGAGTGCGTAAATTTGAGGCAGTTTCCGGATTTTTCCAAAGAGGTGCGAAAGGAGGTGTTGCACAACTATAAATAGGAGTCCCCAGGGCATCCCTGGGCATCATCTAGGGTTTGAGGAGTGGAGCAAAAGCATGGAGAGTCGTCGCCAAGCGTTCTTCTTCTTCCTTCCTTAGTTTTTCATGCTTTCTTTCAAGGTTTTAGTTCCAATCATGTCTGTGGTTGGCTAAACCTCTTAGCTAAGGCTAAGAGGTGAAGCTTGTAGCGTGATGGGATGTTTTCTATTGTTTTGCTTCATGTTTATATTGAACTCTCTTTGATTCTAGTTTGATATTTAAGAAATACTTTTAGTTTTTAATGGTTTGTTGTGACTCAAATTACAATAGATCTGCAATACCTTTGAGTATCGTGAAGTTAGTAAATCTTGTTGTTCACCATCGTCCCCTGGGCATGGTTGGATGATGGAATCCTTTCTAATCTTCATGATTCTCTTATGTTCGGTTATGAGATTGGTATATCCTATTGTGAGTCATTGTCTCCTGGGCATGGTTTTGTGATGGAATCACTTCTAGTTCTCACAACTCTCATCCATTGAGAATTAGGTCAAAGGAAGTTCAGATTTGGTTTTACTGAGATATTTTCCAATTGGATAAGATGGGACTCTAATTCCAGTTGTGTCCTTGAATCAAGCATAGATCTCCCTGATCTCTACAAGTGGATACTTGGAAACCCTAGTTCCCACCTTTGAATTTCTTATGTTTTAGTTAAATAATTCACAATTACTCTCTCTACACTTCCAGATTTAGGTTTACATCTTTTTCTAGTTCGACTTCTAGTTACTTTCAGAAATGCACAAGATCAGTCCCTGTGGATTCGACCTCGATCTCACCGAGATTGTTACTGCATCGCGACCTTACACTTGGGGTTGTGAACAGATGCATGTGGGCTATTTAGTTGGACCATTCCAACTATTGGATCATTGTCATTGGACATCTTGATCGTGGGGCCATGAAATAGTTTAGTTTATTTAGTTTGTTTATATGTTTGTTAATTTTTTGTATAGCTTATATTATTCCTAAGTTTAGGAAGTTAGGAGCAAATTTTATTTTATTGAGCGTCTTAACGTAAAACTTCTCATCTGAGAGCATCTTTTTGTAATTAAAAAAAAAAAAAAATCTTCTTTGAGACTATAAAGGCTTGGATGTCCACGCCTGATGCAGGACAATTAACCACTTGCTTTAAAAGCTCGAACTAATAGAGAATGGCAAATTAATTCATTTATCTCACAGCCCAAGCCCCACATCTCATGAGTTAGGACCTCGGCCGAACCCCCCTCGTGGGCCCCAAATCATATGGGTACCGCCTCACACGAGTTACCCGGCTCACACAGGCCGCCCACCCCTATTGTGTCCCCGCATCCCACAAGCTACCCCACTCGAGCCCAGTGTGAAAATGCCCCTGCATTAATCACCCCCAGTGAGGAGTCTCGAATACGAGACCTCCCACTCTTATACCAATTTGATGCAGGACAATTAACCACTTGCTCTAAAAGCTCGAACTGATAGAGCATGACAAATTAATCCATTTATCTCATAGCCCAGGCCCCACATCCCATGGGTTAGGACCTCAGCCAAACCCCCTTCATGGGCCCTGCATCACATGGGTACCGCCTCACATGAGCCACCCGCCTCACATGGGCTGCACACCCCGAGCGTGTTCCCGCATCCACAAGCTACCCCACTCGAGCCCGATGTGAAAATGGCCCTGCATTAACACCCTAGCCATTATTGCATATGGAAAAAAAAAAATCTTCTTATTCGCTTTTTGATGAAAACCTCCTATGATTGGAGCAATTTGGTGCAATGCCATGGAGTGATTCCAAATTATCCTTCTCTATCATTCTCTTCCATATAAAGGTACTTCTTCTCTTCTCTCTTTCTTTCTAATTCTCTTTTCTTCTTTCACAGCAATAAACAATCTCCACATCTATCCCTTGTCCTTTATTTCAATCCAAAACCTCAAACCCTAGTTCTCAAAACCCTAGTCCTTAAAACCCTAAATCCCCAAATTCTTAAACCAAAAATCCCTAAAACCCTAACCCTAAATCCCAAAACCACAAGCCCTAATTCCCATATCCAAAATCTCCAAATGTTATATTCCCCAAATCTGAAAAACTGAACCTATTTTCCAATTCCGTAAACCTCTAAATCAGCCCTGGCCTATCAACCCTAAAAAAGACAAGTACTTCCTTTGAATGATGATCAATACATTGCTAGATGGAAGTCCTACCTTCCATATGTCCTACCTAATCATGTTTTATAAGATCTAACTGTGGGATTGTGATTTAGCTTTGAATTTGAGCATAGTTAAATACTTGATTTCTTTAAGTTTGTGATAGATTAGCATTATTTTGGGCTTTAAATTATTCTTGTTAATATGTTTATGATCTCCTTGCATCATTCTAGGTTAGGCCATCCGTCCTGCATCAAAATCCCATAAGTAGGCTCTAGTTTCCTCTTCTAAAGAATCATTAATACCAACAAGACCAAAGGAATAGCGGACTGCACCCCATATGTTATGACTCCAATATACACCCATCCAGGCTCTGACAAAGCTTCCATCAAATTAAATTTCAAATGCCTGCAGGAGCCTTCCAATAACATTTGTCCTTCTACTCTCACGACACTCAATGACAGCATTCCATTAGTGAATGAAATCATAGAAATCCCCAAAATTTTGTTCTACTATGGGCCCAAAAATATAGTAGCTCTAGTTTCTCAGCCTTGGGAAGGGAGAGAACCCATTGAATATTCTATTGTTCCTCTCAAGACAAATGCTTGAGTTAATAGCAAAAGGAAGAACTTCGTTAGTATTTTACTCCTTTCGTGGAAGACCAAGCATTGACCATATTTACTAACTTCTACGGCATAGCCCTATCAATGTCCAAAAAAAGGCTCTAGTCCCAAACACTTTTAAATGGTTTGAATGCAGGAGATAATCCACAGATTCTCCATCTTTCCGTCACGGGAAACACATGTTGCCAAATTGTTCCTCCGATTCTTTAACTGATCCCGTGTGAGGATTTCATCGACTACCACAAGCCAATAAAAGGTTACAATTTTCCAGAAACTGGAGCATCGCAAACTTCATTTTATGGTTAATGTTGATGCGTGACATCATAATTTGATTGAAGAGAGACTTGACCTAAAAGGCTAAAAGCAACCATTTGGATCACATTCCTCAGTTTTTGTATCTTCCCGTGGCATGTACACCAACAGGAGAGTAGAAGGAGAGAGGCAAAACAGGGATCTCTGCCCTTAAATGTCTTCTAAAATGGATGTTCTAAAACACAATTCTTCCCACTATTTTGAAACAATCCCTAACCGAAATATCTTCTAAAACAGTATTTCTACGGAGAGCAGGATATTTTCTCGCATAATTGCTCTTTCCCCATCCACAGACGTTCCCAAATCTGACCCTTTTGCCATACAATATACTCCCTTCCTAAAGACTTCCATGGTTTTACAGATTTTCTCCCAAGGCCCATACCACTTCCTCAGAACAAAATAAAGGCATCTCATGAGCCATATTCAGCAACAATTACCCCCATCCAAAGCATCTTGCTCAGTACCAAATCACCAATCCACTTGCCAAGGAGAACCAATATGTAGATGCAATAATCCTTTCTCTATTTTTCTTCTTACCATCTAATTATACCCACTGTTCAAATAGTTAGGCAGTTTCAACCTGGGATATTTTTCGGGCATCCCTTGTCCACTGAGAGGCCCATCAGATCAGCACTGCAGATCACCAAATATGGGTTCTACAATTCCTACCAGTATGGACAGTCTGGACATTAACCATTTCCAGCATCAGTACCTGATAACTTCCATGTAATTGACAGTAATTTATCTCGATAGAATTGTGTAATAGATAAACAGTTGCATCTCAAGAAGAATGTTCGATGGCTCACAATGTTTTTGGAACTTGTCCGGCATGGTCTGCAACACCAGCGACCTTTGGGTACTTTTGGAACACCATAGCAAGCCTGGTGCACCTGCAAGGAGTGATGCCAACTCATGATCCCTATTATTTACAAAAAGAATGACATCATGACAACATAATGAAACAATAAGCATCAAATCAGCAAGCCAAAGATCCACAAACTCTGATTAAGCAGCGACTGCATTCTAATAAGCTATTAATTTCATCTTTGTTTGAGTTTCCACAAACACAACAAAATGCATCTGAATCCAAACTGAAGGCCTGGGATGTGTTGCCTTTACTGGAAAATCTGCACCCAAATACATAAAGGTAAATGATTCATCACTTGCTTCAATTTGAAGCATAGAATGGCACATGCAAGACAAAAGGCACCACTATTTCATAAGTACGTCTAATAATATAACGATGAATAAGATACATGAGACCAATGTTTTCAGTATCAATGATACTAGCTGATATATTCCATGATATATCGTGTATCCCACCTGGGTGATACGAAACCCAAGGTAGTATCAAAAATTCTTTGTATCACAAAAGATACTGCATGATATCACAATATATCGCATAATATCGCGACCAATCCCATTTTATAAAATTCCCAATATTGACTGATATCACACAAAAACATGGGGAAGTCCAAGGCTTTCTTCAGAAATTTCGGAAAAAAAAAAAAAAAAACCATTCTAAATCTTTTTTTATTAATTCCTCTTCACTTTTAACTAAATCTATTGTGGATTTCAACACTTCCACTTGGATCCCTTCAAAGAAAAACACAAATTTCAAGTTGGAATTAAGATCCAAGCCGACTTGGGACCATTTTTCACGCGGTGAGCATTTTCAAGTTTTGATCCACTTTTTTGGAAAATCAGTGTCAAGTGATTAGAAATCCATGATTCTTCATGTTATGCATGAAAAAACCTGGATTTGGAGCTTCAATTTTGAGATTTGGGGGAGATGGGCCGATTTGCGGAAAATTGGGGAAAAAACCAAATTTTCCCAATTTCTCCCAAATAAGTTGCAATCTTACTGTCTAAGCACGAAATTGAACATGTAACCTAATTTAGTGATTCTTGATAATTTGGGGATTTTTTGGAAAAAAAAAAAGATATTTTTTAACTTAAAAATATAAAAAATAATTTTTTTCAAAATTCCATTTCTATCAACACTCAACAGTCAATTGGCCCCCATTTCAGAAGTTTTTTTTTTTCCAAAATCCCACTCCTAATGCATGCGCAGCTCTATGTGGGTCTAAACCACAGCCACACACATCATTCACAGGAATATTTCTAATTATCTACTTCTTCTTTTGCTTTTCAGTGTATTGCTTATGTTCCCATGCATTTCTGACATTAGTAAATTATACGAATTGACTTTGAATATGCTTGCATTAGTTCAGTTATACAACAGATAAATTAAGACCCTATACAAAGGAAACCTATTCTATGCACTTTTTTTTTATGATGCTTTAATTTCTAAATTATATTGATATCTTTTTTAACAATCCATGAAGTTCCATTGAAAAATTCGATTAATTACCCAATGTTTCCCAATAATAGTGATATATTACATGATACAACCAATATATCCCATGCGATAACCGATATGTATCCGTATCCCAAGGGTGCGATACATTACGCAATAACGATACAGAAAACATTGCATGAGACAATTCCAATGAGATTGCTTACCTTGGTTCACCTATATGACCATGATTATCCTCAGTATTCTTCAAACAAGATTTCTCATAAGAAATGAAATCGGTTTGAAGGGAGCACTTCGAATTCTTCCTGAGAAATTTTGCAGAACTGGGATGCTTCTCTGTATGTATATTAACTACAGTGAGTAGCATAGATAACATGGCAATGGTACAAGAAACCACGGAAAATAGAACCTTTACACAGATATTAACAAATGTATGTACCCTTGTTTTATACATTAATACAGAAAGAAGCTAAATTGGTAAGTGAGTGGGTAGATACAATAGGAATCTAGAAACCTACATGTCTGCCGAAAGAATCCTACATAACAAGCCAAATCAGATTGAACATACCATAGAATAACTCACCATGGAGGGCATCAAGTAAACCACTCTGACAACTTTTCTTCAGGCACGATCCTGCTTCAGTCAACTGCAAATGTTCATTTACTGCAAGATCAGATAAACTACCTGGTTGCTTTGCATGTTTACCTTTTCCTGTTAATTCATGAAGGCTGCGTTTCCGAGTTTCCTTAGATTTCAGCTTCACCCTAGTACTATGACATCCATGAGAGGTACCAAATTTTAAAGCTTTGTGGACTCCATTGCTTCTTTCTTTCTTCAACATCAAGAGAACACCATTGGATCCTCCATTTTTACTAGATGTCTTCTTCATATCAAACATGGATGGCTCTACTTCGTTCTCCCCTATGGTATTTTGACATTCGTTTTCTCTCTCTTTCTCTTCATAACATCCTTCAGTTTCACTGAAGCATCCCTTCTGTGTCTCAGTACTGGTTTTAGGCTCGATTTCATTTTCAATAACAATGCATCTTTTGGCGACCTTCAGAACCGACCTAAGGGAAACAATCTTTGCTGGTTTTGTTGCCAATTTTCCATTGGAAATTATGCCAGAATTCCCACAGACTACAGGCCTTGCCTTCTTATCACGAGTTTCCACCCCATGACTGAAGATATTTTTAGCATGACCTATTGAGACATTCTTGGGCGTTTTTCCAGTGTCTACATGATTTACCTTTGCGAAGTGTTTTTTAAAATCTGCGGTCCAACCCTGTTTTACCTTCTTTTCAGCTGCAATTTTAGGTATTTTAGGAGAACGGATATCACCCTTTAATTTTGTTTGATAACAATCCTCCCACTCTTGATGGTGATCTTCAAATAGATGCAGATTTCTCTTGTGAGGAAGGGTTTTAGCAGATGATAGTGCCGAGCGTTTCCGTTTGACACTGGAAGGTGCACATGCATAAATACAGCAAGTCTTCTTCTTTCCATGTTCAGCTCGAAGGGGAGTCTCTTTTGATGAATGGAGGTGCAGCTCAGAATGCTCAGAATTCCACTTAGGAGAACTACAATGAGTCGAAGAAAGACCAGAAACTGGAAAAGTTGCATCCAGTCTCTTCCATTTCATCACCTTCCGTTTCTTTTCTGCTTTTGGGCCCTGCTCAAATTCTTGTGTATGGTCCATGTGCTCTTGAAGAGTACATCCATCTTGGATGTGATTTCCTACCTTCTTCAATTTAAAGGAATTCCTTAACTTAAGTTCGTCAATAAGATCACATGATGATCGCTTTGGTAAATTAGAACCTACTGCTTTTTTGGAGACAATCCTACCAGTACCATTGGTGGTTTTAACCCAGCTTCCATCTCCAAGTGCATCATCAGATGAGCCACATTTTTCAATTCCCGACCCTTCATCGATTACAGGATCATGCACATATCTATCATCCCCAGAATCCAAAATACAAGAATCCAAATTGTTAACTTCAACAGAAACCTCAGTGACCACAGGCGCAGAGCATCCAGACGAACCATTAGACATCTGTTGCTCTTTCAATGGCCCAGTATCTTGACTGGTTCCACTAGACCTTTTAGCAGCTGTATCCGCAAGTTGATCTTCAACCGTTGCTTTGGCATCCAATATGTCTGCTGGCCTCTCAACGGTAGTAACGTTACAATTACCTATAACCTTGCTTGGAACATCTCTCCATTGAGCAGAATGCATCTTTAAAATTTCACAATGAGCTACTATACCCCTGTTGTTCTCTGGAGTCATACGATCTTTATCAAATGTTGAAGTAACCTGTCCAGGGGCCCTTCCACCAACATATTCTGTATGTTCCTTAGAGGCATCATTAGGGGCTTCCCCTCTGGAAATACAACATCCTGTCAAACATTTTGAATGAACAGCACACGCGCAATTGACAGCAAAGTGCAGATTTGATTCTTTCTGACAACATCGTTCATGCTCACTAGGATCACTAGAAATTTTGCTTTCCGTTCTCCCAAGTCTGTGTTAGAAACAAAACCAAAAAAACAAAACTTAAGTATAAGCTAATGACATTTATTTGGAAGAGGTTTCTAAACACTTTTGTATATATATCTAAGCTTCTAACTTCTAAGTGCCACCAAATGCAAGCCAGTCACATGTCGAAACAAGCTGCCCATCTGGTGTCCGCAGCATGTAAATGACCTGGTTACACTCATGAGGTCCGCAACCACAATGTGTTAAATAAATGAACATCTAAAAAATATGACCAACATTTCTCTACCCATCTCTTTGACTGGGGTGACATGGCCCACATCAGGAATGGACCTGACCATCCTTTTGGGGAGGGCACCTACAATAAGTCCACCAGATGGACAGCTCACATGTTCAACACCCGTGCCAGCTTAGCATCTGTGGTGATGTATATAGGCTGAGATACACATGTGCGTAATGAACAGACTTCTTATTTGGAAATCAGAATAACCATTGAATGTAAAAGATCAGATCAACATGGATTTAGCTTGCAAATTAATCAATCTATGCACCGTAATTTCGAGCCAAATCAAGATACGGTGAGAAAATAAATGCATACTCAGCAGTTTATAAAAGTATCTTAACCATACATGTTGTACAAGAATGAGAAAGCACCTTAAAGCACAAGCCAAACCATGAGAATCACTTATAGGTATCATGACCAGTTAAAAGCAGCAATTACAGGTAAAAGCAACCATAGTTTCCAAACTAGACATAGGAAATGTTTAAATTTGGTTTTTAAGACATCCATTTTACAAGTGGTAAACATATATGGGAGATCTAGGCCATTCATCAAGTGGGTGACATGAGCTTGAGACGGCCTAAATTTTGGATCACACAAGGTAACTGCTGTTAAACAGCCAAAAAAGTGGTCATGTCCTGATTGTCCATCCGCCCTAAAAAGGTAGTTTGGTTGCATCATCCTATCCATCTAATCCTTCACTGGGAAATAAATGATCATTGTTTTATACTAGGAAAGGCTCAATAATCATGAATCGTGGGACCCACCTTTGCATGTCCATCCCTCCCAAAAAATACTCTGATATGATAACGTTAACCATCTAATCAATGGAAGCGAAAAGATCAGGTTTTCATCAGGTATTTTCTTGGAAGGGCATGTTGCAATGGCTACTGGGGGAAAAGATCACCAAGCCAAGCGATCCAAACAACAAAACATTCAAGTTGTTTCTTAATGCACCAGAAACCATAATGGTCAGCCACCCCATCATCTTCAAATATCTATACATTGTTTCCATTGCATCATTCAATAAAGTACCACACTAACCATCGCTCCAAAAAACAAAACAAAAACAAAAATAAAACAAGAAGAAGAAGAAACCATCATTAACCATAGCATCAACATAAGAATTCTTACAGTGTATCTTTTTGGACATGAAACAGAGGGTGGCATACTAGGATAGGCCTTCTTTATTTGTCAGGTGATTCTTCTTCTATATTTAGATCCTGAGGCCTTGGGGTATTTTCTTTTTCTTCTATTTCTGTATCGTGTTTTCTGCTTTTCTTTTTTGAATAAAATTGATCCAATTATCAGACAAAACATAAGAATTCTTACAAGGCCTCAAATGATACCAGCATTCTCGTGTTGTCTTTCATACATATGCACACCAACCTCAATGTGCTAAGTATTAATAAATATGCTGAAAATTCAATGGAATGGAAAGTAACATGGCTGGACAAGACAGAGACTGTGCCCATCATCAGATCCATTTTTATCTGACTTGGGATTAGGCTTACATGCTGATGAATGAACCAAAAATAGATTAGTGAGTTTAGGTGTTATCTTATCATCTTAAGTATGCACAAGAATCCCATAGCTGTTAATGGTATTGAACTGATTCCACTAGAAATGCTTAAGAGTAATTAGATGCAACATGCAAGCAAGGGTAGATTTCTTGACATCAGAGTTCAGTGACAGTCACCTCAGCAAAGGCTGATCATCAGCACCATGACCATGACAAGGTGGACACTGAACATGAAGTTCTTTAGAGCATACTGAGATTCCCTGCATAGAAGTTGAGATGTTGCAGCAGCTGTTTAGACCTGCATAGATAGAGAAATTAGATTAATTACACTCCACCTATATGAGGGTCAAAAATAAAGAACCAATACCAAGCATTCCATTAGACATTTGCTAGCACAAACAAACTGTACATAACAGCCCACTTTTTGGTGATCGAAATCGTTCATGGGTTGGGCCTTGTGGTAGATGAAACATACCCAAAAGTCACCTCCAACAGACAATATCAACAGTCTGACCTAAACCATTGTCCAATGTGTATGGTTGATTTATTTTTATTTTTCTATTTTCACCATATAGGTCAGATCAACAGATAGGATAGACATGGAGCATGGCCCATCAAATAATGGGGCCCACCAGATGAACAGCTTAGGTTACTTAAAGATGGGCCCACCTGTACAGTTTCCCAGTCGGAAAAAAAAAAACATTCCATACAATCAAGCAATAGTACTTCAAACATAAACATGCTGAAAAAGCATTCTCTAACAAAAATGGCAGATCATTCCCCCAAAAAAAAAAGTGTCTAGTAAAGATACTTACCTTCCATGCCAGGAAACTTCTCGAAATCACTACTCAGGTAACGATTAAAGCATGGCTGGTGAGATCTAACAGGATCTTCAGATGCCTGCTGTTTATTGGTCGAATAAGGTCCTTCCCTTAGTTCTTCGGGTGCTGTAATGCCTTCTTGAGAGCCCTTCCTCTGAATTGCCACAGACAAAGGATAATATAACAGCCCTTGTTCTGGGCTCATTTCAAGGGAGGAAATCGAAAGGTCCTGCTTAGACAGCTCAGCTACATGCCTTAGCGCGAGTAGTCTCAAGTTCTCATCCAGCAAATGCCGGTTTAAATCATTGCCTTTCTTGTTCGACAAAGCTGATGTCAAATTTGCTAAATTGATTGAATTTGATGAATCAAAGCCCACTGGAGCTGCTGGTGAGAATAAACCAGACCCAGCAGTCACAGAAGCAGCAGAATTTACTGATCTAAGAACCACAGGTTCGGGATGGTTGCTACTTCCAACACAGAGAGCTTTCCCAAATTGGCTGGAGGAATTTCTAGCATTAGATGCAGCATCTGGTAGGATGACAGACTTCTGATGTAAACAAGCGGAAGATTGTCTGTCATGCACAGAGGAACTATCAAGAAAATGCCCATTAAGTGTCCCAGCAAATGGATCTGGCATCTTTTTACTAGGAAACAAAGAGTTAGGCTTTGCAGCGATATAGGAGCACTTATCAGCAACAGTTCTCAACACTTTACCCCTATCCATATGACCGGGAACACCACGTCCATTAATAAGTAATTTGCTTTCCATTCCATTGGTTTCTTTCTGGGGCACAAAGTGCTCACTTCTACTAATTGTATTATTAGGAGCCTGAGACTGTTTATCTCCTTCCAACAGAGTACCAAAGTGTGAATGAAACATTGAAACTAGTGAGCTCTTTGTTGCATCACCCTTAAGTTGATCTAGTTTCGCAGAACCCATAGCATTAAGGCTTCTAAGTGCATGACTCATAAGGTTTGACTGGCTTTCTTTTTCTACTCGGTTGGAATCTGATGCGCCTGCAGGAGCATGGCGAGGGTTTTGCCTGGATCCATCTGTCACCCCGGGAACAATAGCTGCATCAAATAAAATCAGCACTATTCATTAAAACACACTAGAAATTAGTAAGCAACTCAATCGAAGGACAAACACATGATCAACAAAGAGATTGCAAGAAACTTGTCATTATTAGAGCTGAGTAAAACGCACAAGCACCTCTAAATGTAGACAGTGTGGAACAACCAAGCTGTGCATCAGATGTGCCCCAATGCTAGCCAAAAATCAAGCTAATCAACTTGTCAGGTTGGCCACTAAAAAGGTAGAGGATACCCATGACACCTGCCTGATGGGTACAGCAACCTGATTTTTGCCCAGACCATTTACAGTGGCAACCGCCTGATGCACGGTTCAACTTTCCCACACACGTGCCAAGTTAGCATATTGGTCATGTGTTAAGGTGTCTGTGAAGAATTGCACGTGGTGTAGCAAACCAATTCACCATTCATCTTACCTCTATGGACGAATGGTTCAAAAATTTGTGATTTTTGGGGATCACATAACCCACCAAACAGCTGAGGATGCATGGCTGATGGAATAGAACCTCCTAGTGTTTGGCTCTGCTGAGATGGTTGCCCGAGCCTCAGCTCAATGCTCGAAGAAACAGCATCCCTATCCATGATAAATGCTTCCCTTGAACTGTTGCATCTGATGATATCAGGAACTGTACCAAAAGATTTTAAGTTTCCTGAACTTGGGGTGGCAATGAATGGATTGCCAACTTTACCAATGAAATCAGTGTAATCAACAACTGACTGATGCTCACTGCTTTGTTGCCCTTTGTCTAAAGCAGACTTTGATACGGTCAGACCATTGGACATAGGGCTTTCCTTCACTGTCTGCAACGTCTGTTTATTCGACAGAGCAGGCAAGATGGCATTTGAAGTACTAACAAAGCCATTGAAAACAATATGCCCATCCAGAGCATTCTTTTGTTGCCCATCATGTGTGACCATGTTGACAGATTTTTCCAAGACAGACCTTCCTGTGTAAGGGCAGTTGGGAGATGCAAAATCATTCCAAGGTTGTCCAGACCTTATTAAGGCTCCAAATGAATCAACTGGCTGAGACACGTCATAGTTCTTGGGCACTTTTGAGATAGTGGTAGCATTGCATTTCATCAAACCACCAGATGCTGGGATTCCATCAGGCCAGTCCCATCCACTACTGTCGTCTGGAAGCCTCATCTGAAACACCAAAAAAGCAAAACCCAAAATACACTACGATTGAAACAACAAATCCCAAAAAGTGTAAGAATTTCCACTCAAGAAAAAAAGAATTAATGAAAGATGTAAGCTACTTTGGAATAAAAGAACACTCCTGAGTAGCAAATTAGATGCCATAAATTCCTGACAAAGTTAATATGCTTGATAGCAGGCGGTATAGAAGATTCAACAGATTTTGTTGAAAAGCACAAGCTAATCTATTTTCTGCTGGCAGGATATTATTTCACTTGGTCTAGCAACTAAAGAGGATACTATGATTATTCACCATGATCATTTTTAATTAATTCAGACAATTACTCGTGGGTCATTTTTAATTAATTCAGATTAAGAAAAGTGTTTTCTAGAGTGACAGTACATGCTTTGCCGAAACCAGCATTTGATCATTCTCTATCTTCTTGATTTACTCTAAGATTTGAGTACCGGGACAACCATCCTCCCCCAAATCCTTTCCATTTCATAACTGGAGTGACCATCCTCGCCTTTCTAATTTGGTGCGTCAGTCATGGGGGAGATGATGCGGTAAAGCCAGAAGAACTAGAATATGGTAGAGCCATCACTCCACAACGCACATGGCAGGTAATGCATCAAACGGGTCCATATGTACTGTAGGTGGACTGTGGACATACTCCTAAGATCCTTCAAGGGTTCGTTGGGGAGCATGGAATTGAAATCCTGGAATTTCAGTTCTGTTTGGTAGCATGGATTTTCAAACTCCTGGATTTCAAATTTTTTGTTTGGGAGCCTAGATTTTGACTCTTGGATTCCTGAAATTATTTGTGGTATATTCACAGGCTAATGAATGTGATAAATTAATATCAAATATTCTAAACGTGACATATGTGTACAACATAAGATGATCATCACACTAAGCTCCTTGTGAGAACGCCTTGGCCCAAAATTAAGGCAATTCTAAGCTTTTGGTGGCCTACAAAAGTAGGCCCACAAATTTTATAATTAAAACAAAATATTGTATCCCTTTTTGGATTGTTGTCAATTTATTTTATTTTGTATATTGTGTGGACTACACAATAATTGCATAAGTTTGATTTTTGTAGCATCACATCAACATGGAATGAATGCAGGAAAAACATCCAGGGGTGTGAATGAATGTGAATGCATAGGAGCAGTTAAGACAATTGGAGAAGACCCAAAATCCTAGATTTTGCAAGCTAAGGGTCTCACTTGGAATTGAAAAGGGGTGAAAATCTTAGAGTTGAAATCCAAGATTGTCAGGGGTGCCAAAAGACCCCACTTTTACAAATACTGAATTTCAATTCCCAACTGCCCAAAATCTAAGATTTTGGAGGGGTGTCAAACAACCCTGATGCAGGACATGAAATTAAATATGACATGCAAGATTTCAAGCTTTAGATCATACCAATTTTAAACAATCACAAAATTCCACGTCCCACATAAGATCAAACATTCAACAAAGGGAATCTACGGGGGTCCAAGCCTACACACATTAGGGCTGGATCAAATAAAATTATAAACCAAACAATGCCCAAAGGAGTGTAGATTCATCCACTCTTGCAAAGGATTGTTCCCTAATTCAAGAGATTCACCATGTTTCAATTCGGGGAAAGTCTAGGGTTTGCAAAAGTGGGAAAGAACTTGGAATTTAGGATTATTTAGGATTAGGGTTAGGGACTTAAGACGAGAGAGGAGAGAAATAGAGGAGAGAGAAGAACCTGAGACAGTCCACACATGTGGACAGCAGTCCGGCCCAAACGCACGTGCATGGGTTCTTGTTCGCACATGTGTGGGGCCACGAAACTGGAAACAGCCACCTAGGGTATGATCGGCCAGGGGTGGCCCACTCACACACCAAATCTTACGTCGATCTGCTGTCCGGTTTGTGTGTGGTTCTCCACCAAAGTTTCAGCCCCCCCCCCCCCTCGGGCCAGTATATGAAATGACAGTTTAGAGTCCTTTTGAAAAAGTCTGCCTTTCTTCATTGACAATTGCCCATTATATAGGTAGATTACAAGCTATTTAGGGAAGAAATACAAGCTGATCTTCAGCCCCTACCATATATACATCTATCCAAATATACTGTACAGCTAATATATCCTAATTAAGGAAGGAATAAATCTGTATAACTGTCATATCACCAAAGTGTAGATATTAGTCAGAAATCGCTATTAGTCAGAATCTTGTAGATATTAGTGTAAATCTCTGTAAATCAGAATCAAGAAAGTCAGAATCAGAAATCAGAATCTATAAAGTCAGAATCAGAATCAGAAGTCAGAATCAGTGTAGATTGATATTTCCTTTGACATCCCCCTCAAATTGATGCTGTTGGTAAATCGACAAGCATCAATTTGCTAACGAGAAAATGATGGCGCTGACGAGGCATGGATTTTGTGAAGATATCGGCGATCTGCAAAGTTGTGGAGATATGTGGAAGAGTGATGACTTGATGATCATAGGCTTCCCTGATTGAGTGACAATCAACCTCGATGTGCTTGGTGCGTTCGTGATAGACTGGGTTTGCGGCAATTTGGATGGCACTAGTGTTGTCAGCATGGAGTGGAGTAGGATGTACGGGAATGAAACTGAGCTCTGTGAGGAGACCACGCAACCAAATGATCTCGGAGCATGCTGCAGACATGGCTCGGTACTCGGCCTCAGTAGATGATTTGGAGACGTGGTCCTGCTTCTTGCATTTCCAAGAGATAAGGGCATCACCAAGAAACATACACCAGCCGGTAGTAGATTTCCTGGTGTCTGGGCAGCCAGCCCAGTCAGCGTCACTATAGGCTTGTAGCTGAAGTGAAGAACCGGAAGGGAAGAATAAGCCACGAGTAGATGTCCCAAGAATGTAGCGAATGATGCGGCGGACTGCAGATAGATGGAGATGCCTCGGTGCTTGCATGAATTTGCTGACGGTATGAACAGCATAAGAGATGTCTGGTCGGGTAATGGTTAGATAGATAAGACTACCAACCAACTTCCGATAGGTAGTAGGATCCTCAAGAAGCTCCCCTTCGTCACGTCGATATTTCACATTAAGTTCCATGGGGGTGTCAACCGAAGTAGCGTTGGTGAGACCGGCTAGCTGAACCAGATCTTGACTATACTTGTGCTGATGCAAGAGGAGACCGTGCGGCTGATGATGCACCTCTAAACCCAAGAAATAGGTGAGCTGGCCAAGATCTTTCATGTGAAATGTAGAATTCAACAAAGTCTGAACCGCAGAGATTGCCTCCAAGTCAGAGCCAATGATGACGATATCATCCACATAAACAAGGAGGACGACGATACCTGTGGATGTCTTTTGTAGAAAAAGAGAGGAGTCATACTGACTTTGAGTGAAAGAAAAACTAAGCAAAATGGATCGAAACTTCTCAAACCATACTCTTGGTGCCTGCTTCAAACCATACAAAGAACGTTTCAGTTTGCAAACATCAGTAGGTGAGGAAGTGGGTATACCAGAGGGAAGTTTCAAGTAAACGTCTTCCTTGAGATCACCGTGGAGAAATGCGTTCTTAACATCCATTTGATGCAAGGGCCAGGATTGGGATACAGCAAGAGCGAGTATAGTTCGGACAGTGGTCATTTTGGCGACCGGTGCAAAGGTCTCATCATAGTCGAGACCATATTCTTGTTTGTTGCCAAGTGCCACTAACCGAGCTTTGTAACGATCTATGGACCCATCGGAATTAAGCTTGATAGAAAACACGAACTTACTGCCAAGGGGTTTCACGGAGGAGGGACATGGAACAACATCCCATGTTTGGTTTTCTTCAAGTGCGAGATATCTTGGGGGGTCGAGTTGGGCATTCCTTGATGATATGGCCATCCTTTTTGCAATAGTTGCAGAATTTTCGGGGACAGTTTGCAGCATAATGACCAAATCCCTTGCAACAGAAGCACTGAACAGTGCTCATATCCCTGCTTCGTGGCCTGCCTTGTGCTGCATAGGCTACAGGAACAGATGTAGATCGTCGTTGTTCCATGGTGGTTTGAGTGAGAAGGCGCTGTTCCTCGCGAAGAAGATCATTTAGGCATGTATCCAAGGAGGGGACAGATTCTCGGTTCATAAGATTGGATCTGGTGCCTTCAAATTCAGACCTTAGTTTCATTAGAAATTGATCCCTCTGAGTAGTTTCATGGACAGATTGAACAGAACTAAGACCTTCGGATGGTAAGTCAGCATAAACTATATCAGTGTATTCAGCCCAAAGATTAGTGAATCTAGAGTAAAAATCAGAGATAGAAAGACTATCCTGTTGGAGAGTGGCCAATTCATGTTCAAGCTGGAAACGACGAGCAGTGTTTTGTTGACTGTAGACCTTCTTCAGGTATGTCCACATCTGAGCTGCAGTCTGAAAAGATCGAATGTTCAAGATGATGTTGGGTTCAACGGATCCCAAAATCCATGTCATAACTTGTGCGTCCTTGACTTCCCACTTGGCGTGTCGGTCTTTGTCTTTGTCTTTGTCAGGAGCTAGGTTACTGCCATCAACATGTCCCCACAGCTCCTTACCTTTGACGAAAATCCTGAAATGAAACGCCCAAGCAGAGTAGTTCTTGCCATTGAAACGAATCAAAGAAACATCAGACTTATCGGAAGACATGAGGTCAACAGAACTAGAACAAGAATAACCGAGACTAAGAAACTTGAGAGCACGAGACAAATGGAAATTTAGAGCTATAGCTCTGATACCATGACAGTTTAGAGTCCTTTTGAAAAAGTCTGCCTTTCTTCATTGACAATTGCCCATTATATAGGTAGATTACAAGCTATTTAGGGAAGAAATACAAGCTGATCTTCAGCCCCTACCATATATACATCTATCTAAATATACTGTACAGCTAATATATCCTAATTAAGGAAGGAATAAATCTGTATAACTGTCATATCAGTCAAAGCTGTAGATATTAGCTGTAAATCTGCTATTAGCTGTAAATCTGCTGTAGATATTAGCTGTAAATCTGCTGTAAATCTGTAAATCTGCAAAGCTGTAAATCTGTAAAGCTGTAAATCTGCTGTGTAGATTGATATTTCCTTTGACATGAAAATCTGTTATAAAGGAGAACTTGGGTACAAAAAGGGGTGAATTTGAAAATGGGATGGTTGTGGGAGATGATGGATGTGGGGACAGTTTGGGATGGTTGTCACTTCGCACCACGGTAGTTAGCCTTTCGAAGAATGGAGGGTTTCACACCCAATTAGATTCTTCAACTCAGAAAACTAGAGAAGAAGGAAAAACGTAGAATTTTATTCATAATCTTCAATGAAAAATTTTTAAAAAAAAAAAAAAGCCTACATGGAGTTGCCTATTTATAAGAAAACCTTAAACCCTAAAAGCCACGACATGTGCGCACACTAATACTTAGAGATGGAGTAACAAAAATAGCAACTAATCAACGCAATCAAAACCATTCATAATGTTTCTAATAACGATAATAACCAAAACTCAAAATTCTAGATCATCTAAGGTAGTGGGTCACGATCATGAGATCCAATGGTAGAATCCACATGATGATCGGGTCTACTCCAATGCTCTATAGCACAGCCCCCTAACTAGGAGGTCCTCCATAGATGTTGTCGCCAATCTAAATTGATAGTGGGGCCTTCCTCCTCCTTGAGTTCGTACGTAGGGTGGGGGGCGTGTGCGTGCGCATGATTTCCTCATCAACTCTCCCCGGCTGTGAAGGTTTCGCCACTGGCGAAAAAAAACTCCCGAACCACTCCAAGATGTCAGGATCAAGTCTCTAAAGCTCCTCCTCAGTGAACCACGTATTGTCTGAAGTCGGGCGTGACTTCCACTTGACCAGGAACTTTTGAAACCCACTGTCCCACTTCGATACTATCTGATGGTCCAGAATATCCTTTATCTCCTCTCTGGGTGTGGGAAGGGTAAATATAGGAGGTAGAGGCTGAGAAGATGCGTCGAAAAAGGGCCATATATTAAGGGAAAGGTCTGGGGAACCAGGATGGTTCGGTGAAGGGCTGGACAATATATCAGTGGTCCCCTGAAATGCAACTAGATCCTCCACATTGAATGTAAAACTAATTCCCATGGATGGTGGAAGATCTACCACATACATATTGAGACCGTTTCGTTTTATAATTTTCAATGGTCCAACGCTACGCGCATGTAATTTACGAACGACTCCTTAAGGGTACCGCTTTGGCCTGATACGGACCATCACAGAGTCCCCTACATCGAATTCCTTCAATCATTTATGTTGGTCTGCAGAAATTTTGTAATATTCATTACTAGTATTGATCTTTCGCCTGATTTCTTGATGCAATGAATGAATGTGATGTGTAAAAGACTCTGCAGACTCTAATGGCCTATGGGACAGGGACATAGGGACAAGATTAATAGGCTTCCTAGGTTTATAACCAGTAATGACTTCAAAAGGACTTAAACATGTTGATCTATTGACAGAACTATTAAATGCAAACTCAGCGATAGGTAGTATAGTGTCCCACGT
This sequence comes from Magnolia sinica, assembly GCF_029962835.1. NCBI lineage: Eukaryota > Viridiplantae > Streptophyta > Magnoliopsida > Magnoliales > Magnoliaceae > Magnolia > Magnolia sinica. The sequence continues at coordinate 20,440,624 of NC_080581.1, forward strand.
CTTGGTGTGTTCCCCCACTAAACACCTGAGCAAATTTCCTAGGCTCCTATTGACCACCTCAATCTGACCATCGGTCTGAGGGTGGTAGGCAAAAGAAAATTGGAGCCTAGTATTCATAATATGTCATAGTGTCTTCCAAAAATAACTCATGAATCATACATCACGGTCAGACACTATGGTTTTGGGTAACCAATGAAGTTTGACGACCTCACTAAAGAACAACTTGGCAATATGAAATGCGTCAGATGTCTTCGAACAAGGAATGAAGTTGGCCATTTTAGAAAAATGGTCCATGACAACAAATATGGAATCGTGTTTCCGAATAGTCTTGGCGAGCCCAAGCACGAAGTCCATACTGATGTCCTGCTAAGGGGCGAATGGAACTGGCAAAGGTGTGTATAGTCCCGTATTCTGCTTTTTCTACTTTGCCAGTTGACAAGTACGACACTGCTCTATAATTTTGGCCACGCCTCGCTTGAGACTTGGCCAATAGAACCTATCATCCACTAGAGCAATGATCTTGTCTCGAACAAATTGACTCGCGACCCCCCCTAAATGTAACTCCCAGACAAGAAAATCATGGAGGGATGTGCGAGATATGCACAAGCGGTCACTCCTAAACAAATATCCGTCCAAAATCAAGTACTCACTGCTAGCTCCTGACGGACTCTCTAACAACGATACGTACACAACTTCAAAATCTGGGCACTCAGAATAATCCTCTTTGACACGCTCGAGGCCCGTGACTTCGACACTCATGGAATTGAGTAATGCGACTTGACAACTCAACGTGTCGGCAGGCTTATTCTCTACACCGGACTTGTGCTTAAGCACAAAAGTATACTCTTGAAGAAATTGGACCCACTTGGCGTGCCTAGGGTTTAATTTCTTCTAAGAGTTCAAATATCGCAAGGCCTCGTGATCTGAGAACAAGATGAATTCTTAAGGCAATAGATAATGACGCCAGTGGCGTAATGATTGTACTACCGCATAGAATCTCGCCAGTGGCGCAATGATTACACACCCTGATCCATAGCTCAAGTGGTAGACTGAGTGAAGGATACCTCGTTTCAACACCGAGGTCTTGGTATCGATTCCTTAGTTGGGTGGCTAACACTGAAGTGTGAACTGACAGTGGGTTGTACTAACAAGTTAACAAAAAAAAAAAAAAGCGACAAGGTGCCCTTCCTAACTAAGTACTCCTATGCCAACTCTTGACACGTCGCATACGACTTCAAAAAAAAATCCAGAAGTTGTGTGGCTGGAGCTTCAGTCATTCTGACCTTTATCTCCTTAAAGGCCTTCGAGGTTGCCTTCGTCCATTGAAACTCTCCTTTTTTTATACAATCCGTGATGAGAACCATAATGGAACTAAAGCCTCGAATAAACCGCCTATAGAAGGTGGCTCCGTGAAAGCTGCGCACCTCGTGAATATTGCGGGGTTCAGGCCAATTGGCAATGGCTTTGACCTTCTCGGGATCCGCCGACATACCTTCAACTGACACAACAAAACCTAAGAAGCTAACACTACTAGACATAAATGCTAACTTCTTAAGGTTGGCGTACAATTTCTCAGCTCTAAGGATCCCACAAACTTGCCACAAATGGTTGAGGTGTTACTCCTTGGTCATGCTATAAATCAACATATCATCAAAGTATACGACCAGGAACTTCCCCATGAAGGGCCTCAACACTTGGGTCATCATACGCATGAAGGTACTTAGGGCATTAGTCAGCCCAAAAGGCATAACTAGCCACTCATATAGCTCATCCTTCATCTTGAAGGCTGTCTTCCACTCATCACCAAGGCATACACGGATTTGGTGATAACCACTTTTGAGGTCAATTTTCGAGAAGATTGCAGCGTTGGCCATCATATCCAATATGTCATCAAGACGCGGTATGGGAAACCGGTACTTGACTGTGATTTTGTTGATGGCCCTACTAACGACACACATCCTCCATGTATCATCCTTCTTAGGTGTAAAAAGGGCGAGCACGGCACACGGGCTCATGCTCTCTCGAATAAAACTCTTTTCTAGGAGCTCATCAATTTATCTCTTCAACTCTGCATGCTCCTTTGGGTTCATTCTGTAATGAGGGAGGTTTGGTAGAGTCGCCCCAGGGACTAAATCAATGGCGTGCTCTATATCCCTCATAGGGGAAAGCTCATCCGGTAAATCCTCAGGAAAGACCTCACAAAACGCATCCACTACCGAAATGGTCTCAGTGGGTAACTCTACACTAGCTTCTGGTGCACTCTCCCTAGCCACAAGGGCGTACACTATCGAGTCCGACTCAGTCTCTCGCTCAAAGTCTTTGGCATTTAAAATATGGAGAAGATTAGACTTGGACTTCAACTCCTTCAATTCTTTTAAGCTGCTCGCACCACTTTTTGTGGTAGACTCCTTTCTAGTCGTGTTCTTGGGTGGAAGTGGATATAGCTTGACTTTCTTGCCCTCAAACAAGAATGTACACACATTTAAACGACCAAATATGATGACATCCCTGTCATAGAGCTAGGGCCGATCCAAAATGATATGGCCAACATCCATAGGAACAACATCACACCAAAGTGTCTTTATATGATCCAAACTGAATAGGAACAAAGCAACGGTGCGACTGGAATGAAAGTTTCATCAACTCAAGACACTCTATAGAGTTGAGGATGGGCTTCAAGTTTCAAGCCCAAACAGCTCACAGTGTCAGTTGATGCCACATTGGCACGACTACCATTATCCACGATCATCTTGCAGCTCTTATCACCACATTTTGCGTAAGTATAGAAGATCATATTGCGGCGTCAATCGTCGGTATTCTTGGCTTGTGCAAAAGCACAACGCATAACTACGAGGGTCGCAAACTCTTGCACTCCCTCTTCCTCATCACTAGGGGTTTCTGCTTGCTCATATTCTCCCTCCTCACCGTCACTCTCTAGGGGCACTACTTCTACTTGCCCATCAATATGGAACACCTTGGTGCCCTCTTTCGTACCACACTGGTGGATAAAGTGACCAAACCCCTGACATCTAAAACACTTAATCGCTTCACTTTTGCGCGAGCTAGACCCGACAACTCCTTTACCCTTATCATCCTTGGGCCTAGACTGAGAACTACTAGAAGGCTTGCATTGATATCAAGTGCTAGGCTTAGCCCCAAAAAGGTTGGCCTTAGCGCCAAGATCACGCCACTCAAAAGGCCTTCCCACAGATGCTTTGAGGTATTGCTCGATCTCCAACACTACTTGATACATCTGTTCAAGAGTGTCTATGTCCTTGACGAGCTACTCTCTCTTAATGTTAGAATGGAGGCCCATCTTGAATCGAGCAAGAGTGAGTATGGGATCCTCATCGACTTCACACCGGGTCAAGTACTCTTCGAACTTCTCAATGTACTCAGCCATTCTCATAGAACCTTGTCGAAGAGACTACCATTCTTCAACCAACCTCAAGTGATAGGAGAAAGCGAGGTACTTTTCCTTAAGAGTTTCTTTCATTTCTCCCCAATAGATTATTGGGAGCTCCCTCGACCTTTCTTTCTTTCACTCCACAGTAGCCCAAAACCTCTTTGCTTGGCCCACAAGCTTCATCTTGGCAAATCGGACTCGACGAGCATCCGACATATCGTACCACTCAAAATAGTGGTCCATATCCACCAACCAATCTAGAAAAGCTTTAGGGTCCAAGTGGCCATCAAACGTAGAGGCATCTACTCTAACTCCCTGGAGGAGTCGCGCATTTGGGTCATAGTGATCATGACACCCCTCGCGGGGTGAGTGCATGGGTGCGCGCCCATAACCAATTCATTGGTCACCTGCATTCCTTTGTCTATCCTCCTAACCACATACCTGAGATTAAGCATCTTCCCCAATGGTGGAGTTTGCCCGAGCGGAGGTCTCTAGTTGGATAACGCGCACATTAAGTTGTTCAAAGCGTTGGTCAATACGTTGTTCCAAGCGCCTACCCAAAGACTCAAACTGCCGGGTTATATTGTTCATTGACTCTTGCAATTGCTCCATGTTTAGTGCAGGGTGCAAGCAAAAACCACGACCAGTAAGTGTGGGCATACAACTACTCACTCACTCAAAGACCCTCTAATACAACTATATGCGTCAAAATGAGACTAAATGATCCTATAGGACTATATGAGGGAAACTACACAACGCTACTAAAATTTCAGCAACATAACTGCCAAAATAGTTTGTTAACAGAAAATTCAGCCATGAAAATTGGAGATTTTCTGACAACAGAAAATTCAGTAGTCCATGTTGTGAATGATGAGTCCTAAACAGCCCTATATGATAAAACTTGATGTAAAATAGACGTGAATAGACTAAACCTTAAACATGCAATGCATTCCCCTATGAAAACCCTAAGCTCTGATACCAAATTTGATGTAGGAGATGAAATTAAATATGACATGCAAGATTTCAAGCTTTAGATCATACCAATTTTAAACAATCACAAATCTCCACGTCCCACATACAATCAAATATTCAACAAGGGGAATCTACGGGGGTCCAAGCCTACACATGTTAAGGCTGAATCAAATAAAATTATAAACCAAACAATGCCCAAAGGAGTGTAGATTCATCCACTCTTGCAAAGGATTGTTCCCCAATTCAAGAGATTCACCATGTTTCAATTCAAGGAAAGTCTAGGGTTTGCAAAAGTGGTAAAGAACTTGGAATTTAGGATTATCTAGGGATAGCGTTAGGGATTTAAGGCGAGAGAGGAGAGAAATAGAGGAGAGAGAAGAACTTGAGACAGTCCACACGTGTGGACAGCAGTCTGGCCCAGACGCACGTGCGTGGGTTCCTGTCCGCACGTGTGGGGCCCAAGAAACTGGAAACAACCACCTGAGGTGTGGTCAGCCGGGGGTGGCCCACTCACACACCAAATCTCATGTCGATCCACTGTCCGGTTTGTGCGTGGTTCTTCGCCGAAGTTTCAACCCCCCTCGAGGGCCAGAATCTGAAAATCTGCTATGAAAGAGAACTTGGATTTTTTAAAAAAAAAAAAGGGGGTGGATTTGAAGATGGGATGGCTGTGGGAGATGATGGATGTGGGGTGTAGGAAGTGGAAACGGTTTGGGATGGTTGTCACTTCGCACCATGGTAGTTAGCCCTTCGAAGAAGGGAGGGTTTCGCACCCAATTAGATTCTTCAACTCGAAAAACTAGAAAAGAAGGAAAAACGTAAAATTTTATTCATAATCTTCAATGGAAAAAAAAAAAAAGCCTACATGAGGTTGCCTATTTATAAGAAAACCCTACACCCCAAAAGCCGCGCCATATGCGCACACTAATACTTCCTTCTTTTTTTTTGAGGACGCGGTGTCCCCACCTCCTTTTTAAAGTGAGACTAATCCCTGCGAATACACACAATCACCCACAACCACGTATATCGGGTAAAGCCAAGGAGGGGAATCGAACCCTCACCTATAAGGAGCAAACCTACTGTGAAAACCATGATCGTGCGCACACTAATACTTAAAGACGAAGTAACAAAAATAGCAACTAATCAACGCAATCAAAACCGTTCATAATGTTTCTAATAACGATAATAACCAAAACTCAAAATCCTAAATCATCTAAGGTAGTGGGTCACGATCATGAGATCCAATGGTAGAATCCACATGATGATCGGATCCACTCCAATGCTCCATAGCACAGCCCCCTAACTAGGAGGTCCTCCATAGATGTCGTCGTCGATCCAAATCGATAGTGGAGCCTTCCTCCTCCTTGAGTACATGCGTAAGATGGGGGGCGTACATGTGCGCATGATGTCCTCATCAAGCCCCTTATGCTATGTTTCTGTGAGAGTATTATGAGAGAGAGAGAGAGAAAAAAAAAATTTAGAAGAGGAAAAATATCTAGGGATGGAGTTCACTCCTAAGATTATTTACATTAAGTGATATTCAAAATTACATAAAATACCCTTGGAACTAAGGGCAAAAGAGGAAAAATAACAAAAAGAAAAATAATAAGAGAAATAAGAGGAGAATAAAAGACAGTACAGCAACCCACGGTCCAGAGCAAGAGGGCCCACATACAGAAACATATGTACTACGCTCCCCCTTAGGCTGAGGCATAATACCGATCATGCCCACTTGCAAAGAAAACATCATCCAACTTCAACGGTAAAAGCTTTAGTGAAGCTATCCATAGGTTGAGCAGTAGACGAAACAAATGTAGTAAAAATAATGCCAACAACGACCTTCTCACAAATAAAGTGACAATCAGCTTCAATCTATTTTGTCCACCCATGAAAAACAGGATTAAAAGTTATATGAATTGCAACTTGATTGTCACAATACATAGCACAAAAGTCTTCACTATTCAACAATAAAACCTTTTAAACACAAAATTTCACATGCAAAATTTGTTATAGCACAATACTCGACCTCAACACTGGATCGTACAACGATTGTCTATTTTTTAGTCTTTTAGGTAATGAAATTACCTCCTAAAAAAGTACAGTATCCTATCTTAGAGCATCAATCATCTGGCAAACCTGCCCAATCATCATCAAAATAACCTTCAATATCAAGATTATTGTGACAGTTAAACAAGATTCCACATCCTAGCAAAGCTAATGAAGCGTAAGATGTGACGAACTACCTCAAGGTGACTAGATCGAGGAGCATGCATCAATTGACTAACCAAACTCACTGCATGAAATGAATCCGGGTTAGTAACAGTTAAACATATCAACCGACCAATTAAATGCTAGGAGATGTCATTCCAGTAAAGGAGATGGGAGAAGTTGTGGTCATAATGATCGTTTTGGTGGTAGAGATTTAGGGGGAGGTTGTTTTGGAGGTAAAACTAATTGAGGCAGTGGTATAGATTTCAACAGTAGTCATGGACGTGGTGGTCGTAATCGACAGTTCCCTCTTTGTGGTCTCAATAACCACACAACTGATACATGTTTGGACACTATTGGTAAACATGCTTGTGCGAATGAGATTCGTTCCTCCGATAATGGCACCAAAGGTTGCCTCCAAGCCTATCGCCTCCATTTCTGAGCCCAGTACTACAAGTGATACAAATAAATTGCCCAAAGAAGAATGTGCTAGACTTTTGAAGGATTGTCCCACTCACGCATAATCATCCAAAGCTACTCTCGTGCAGCCAAGTATTTTTTGTCTTACATCACCTAATAATGTTCCCTGAGCCATTGACTCAAGAGCTTCCAATTATATACCCAATAGGCATAGTGTATTGTCTCAGGTAGTACAATCCCCATCCATCTCTTCTGTCATATTAGCATATGGTACTTCAACCCATGTATCTGGGTTAGGTACTGCTTATCCTACCCCATCACTTTCATTGTCGATAGTACTTTACATCCCTAAATTTCCTTGAGTTTATTGTATGCGAGTAAGCTAACCAAACTCTTAAATTGTTTTATCGCATTTTATCCTTCTTATTGTGAATTCTAAGATCTAAAAACGGGGAGGATGATTGGTAGAGGGCATGAAGCTAATGGACTCTATTACCTCAATTGTGGAATAACTGAAACTCCATTGTAGTCTGATATCTCTCCACATCAGTGGCATTCCAGGCTAGATATCTCTCCACATCAGCGTCATTCCAGGCTAGGTCATCCCTCCTTCAAGTAGTTTGAATAGTTCATTCATCATTGCATGTGTCTAGATTAGAGTACGAGGCTTGTGAGTTGAGTAAGCACCATAGAATATCGTCATGTGAATAAGAGAAGTGATAAACCTTTTTATTTGGTACATTTAATGTTTGGGGTCTAGTTAATCTTACTGTTTTATTTACTTTCAAGTACTTTGTTATTTTTGTGAACGATTATTCTCATATGACATAGCTATATTTAATGAAAAATCGATCAGAAGTGTTTTCTTATTTTAAAGAATTTCATATGGAAGTACAAAATCAATTCATTTTTAAGGTTGTATTCTACATTCAAATAATGCTAGAGAAAAATTATCTCACGACTTCAACTCATATCTTTCATCTCATGACATTATTCACCAAACTTCATGTTCAAACAAACCACAACAAAATGTTATAGTTGAACATAAGAACCGTCATTTACTTGAGGTTGCTAGAGCATTGTTGTTGAATGTAAAGGTTCCAAAAAAATTTAAGAGTGAAGCAGTTTAAATGCAACGACGCTACCTGATAAATCAGATGCCTTCATCGGTCCTAAATGGAAAATCACCTTTATTGTGTCCTCAAATTCCTTCCTACTTTAACACCTTTTTTTTTTTTTGAAAGATTTCCTACGTTAATACCTTAAAGGTGTTCAGTTGTGTGTTTCATGCATCAAATTGATCATATCATGACAAGTTTGAACCAAGGGCTTTCAATTGTATTTTTCTTGGGTACTCTATATCCAACATGGATACAGATGTTACAATCCTATCTCCCAAAGACGTTATGCATCAGTTAATGTCACATTCTTTGAACAAGCTCAATCTCTCTAAGGAAAGTAATGCAGGACAGTCTAAACTAGAATACATGTGGGAGCACAGAAATTATCCAGCGAAATAAACTAAGCAAATCAATTGAAATATTCAACATTCCACATCATTGTGAAAATAATAACAAAGGAAACACGCAATGGTTGCAGACCATTATCACAATCCTGCGGTACCGTATTCAAATCATGCGTAGATTGGATCCGGCGAGGGATGGGACATCCCGATCTTGCATGGTTTCAATCCAACAATCAATACAGCTTTTCTAATCCAGGAAATCAAAGGATTTTTGGAATAGGGGCGGCTGGAAAATCTAAAAGAGGGTTGGGATCAATTCTCAGATTTTCAGGGTCAATAACAATCAAAGAATACTGGGCATAGAAACAGAAGAAGAAAGTTGGAGGGCTAGAAATAGAATTTAGAAGAAGATGAGAGATTAGAGGAAGAGAAGAAATTACACAGAGAGAAAAGGGAATGAGGCACCAAGCTTTCAGTAAAAAAAACATCATTAGGTTTACGGTAGAAAACACCATATTTATAAAATTTGGATTTAAAAGAAAATGACTAAACTACCCCTATAACAAAAGAAGAAGAAAAACGCGCAAAACAAAGCTTTCTAAAAAAAATCCCGCGTAACAGATCAGTCTTCCAATTCATCCTACACGTGTGTCCTCTTGAATGTGGGGCCTTCAATTAATCCAGGGACCCGTGTAAGGTCTTCAAAATCCTCCTTGGTTGTGCCACGAACCATCAAAAAGTTTATTCAATTTGAAAAGAACTCCGTAACTACTCTTCCCATTGTACACAGTACTATTACTGGAGTGGGGGAGATGCCAATGCAACATGAAGATCAGACTTTGTAGATTAACTCTAGACATTCCAAATAATGAGATGGACTACATACGAGTGTGACTTCTACCACTCCCGATCCGTCCGAAAATCACCATTCTTCTGAGTCCTTGCCTACAACGTCAGATGAAGGTAATTTACCTATTGCTCGTCATGAGGGCATCCATTTATGTACTCAGCATCCTATTTCCAACTTTGTTTCACTCGATGATTTACCTCCTTCATTTCAACAATTTGCTTTGTCTTTGTCATCTGTATTTATTCCTCATTCTTTCAAGGATGCTCTAAGTTATGATGGGTGGAAACAAGCTATAGAAGAAGAGATGGTTGCACTCTATTAGAATCAAACTTGGACGTTAGTTGAGTTACCTATTGAAAAGCGTGCAATTGGATACAAATGAGTGTATATAACAAAACACAATCATGATGGCTTAGTGAATCATTTAAAAGCCCGATTAGTTGCCAAAGAGTATTTTCAAACTCTTAGACTTGACTGTTCGAAGACCTTCTTACCTGTGGCAAAGCCTCACTTGCAAATTTGGATCATCCATGTATTAGTTTGATGTGAAGAATGCTTTTCTTCATAGAAATCTGGTTGAATAAGTTTACATGGAGCAACCACCTAGGTTTGTTACTCAAAGGGAATTAGATAAGGTATGCCATCTTAAGAAATTAATAGGGCTTGAAAAAATCTCCAAGAGCTTGGTTTGACAAGTTCAGTAAGATGGAATTCGAATAGGGATGAAACATGGCCAGGCTGACTACTCTGTTTTTGTAAAACAAAGTGAGACAGCCACTATTGTGTTGGTTGTTTATATAGACGAGATTAGCGTGACAAGCAGTACTACCAGTGTTATCGATATCGCCAAGCTGCGATGGCGATACCGATAATATCTGATAATATCGCCGGTACTCGGAAAAAAGGTAATGATAGAGAGAAATTACAAGAAACATAACAATTTTATCACTTCTGTAAGTAGTTTCACTTTTTAAAGGGCAACTCTATGCATCGGTATTGCATTATGTATCAAAACCTTGGGATATGGAAACATCATTGAAAACAGCAGGAAATATCACGTATCACATAGATGGAAACATTGGAGAAACTTTAGGAAAATGGTGGTATTTTTCGACGGGACTTCAAGATGTTATGATACACATGATTATATGCTTAGGACATAAAACAATTTAATTTAAGAGACATGATTATATGCTTAGGACTCAAAACATTACTAATAATAACAATAACAATAATAATAATAATCATCTTAATAACACAACTATGTAATGGTCTCCCCATACATATTTATTATATAGTAATTAATAAGAATTTTTTCCACTTTTTCCAAAAATAGTTTTAATTAATAAAAATGTTGTTAATGCACTAGTCTTTTAAATAAAATGTTTAGTCATTTAATAGAAACAACATTAATTTATTCACACAGCATATCTTTATTCAAATGTTTTTTTTAAATGTATTTCTAATTATTTTTAGTTAAATATTTAATTTTCCCAAAAAAAATGTGGCCAATCTGTACATTGGCGTACCCTCATCAACAAAATTTTGTAAAATGCTAAAACTACAATTTTGAGTGGTGAAAAGGAAAGAAATTTGGATTTCACCAATTACTTATGTTTTCCACCTTCAACAAAATCTTGTGCTTCAAATCCATGTCAATGCATGAAACTCAAAAGGTATGGACTTACATTTGTTTTCTTCCTACCCTATTGAAAAAAAAAAAAAAAAACAAAAGCAAAAACAAATTTAAACATTTAAAATCAATTTCTTCTCACTTACTGGATTCCATTCCAGTGCGATTCAGCTCACGGATTGCAATTTCTCCACCAAAATCATGTTTTTGATGTGAAACAACTCAAGTGGAGTTCTCAAAACAGACACAGGAACAATTTCTTGTAAAACATCATAAAAGAGGGTTTTTTACAAAAAAAAAATTTGGAACTTCTCTTCGATTTCCAGTGTATGTGCAGGTATTGAATATTGATTGATACTCATTAGACCTTTATAAAGGGGAGCCAAATAATACATGTGAAATATTGTGTAATACATGCGATATATCTTGCAATACATGAGATCTATTGACCGACATGGGGATTTTTGCGAATATACCTAAGCTCCATTCACACAGGTGAGATATTGAAAATATCGGTAGCTACATTGATCAGTGAATATTAGAAGGTCCATGATTCTTTAAACGTTGGGATCAATACAAAAGATCCCATTGTGCCTTCGAATTCTCCAAAGAATCTCATTGGGAAGGAGATGCCAACAAGCCCAAATCTGGACCAAATCTTATTTTGGATCATTAAACAAACTCAGCCAAATTTCCAAGTGCAATCTTATGCCTATAATCTTAATTCTTAGTTTCAATTTCCACTGAGTAAAGTGGCTGCACTGACTACAAGTTGCAATCGTATTAGTTAGAAATACACTATATGCTAAGAAATTACAACTAGTCAGGCACTTCATAGAACCACTTTAACCTGTTATCAGTATGACCACTAGACATGTGTTTACTATTCTTTTTTATTTCAATATCATCATATATTCCGATCTATGCTATTTTTCAAGAAAGCAAATAATTACATAGTTTGCACCAAGTTCTGCAACCCATGGGCCTCAGTTAATGGGCATGTTTTTGGTGCACTCGAGTCCACACCAAATACAGAGGTCTCGGTACTTCACAAGAACCTATAGAGACCCAAAACCCTTTTCATGTCATTACACCTTTCTCGTAATCAGATAAGAAACAAATTAGAAGAGCAAATCTTACCCCGTACTTCATGAAACAGGCCCTGCGCCACTGAACAATAGTCTCACCACTCTCCAAGTGGACAGCATCCCCAGGACTAACAGCACATGATCCTGCATGCTGTGAAACAACTCTATGAACGTTTTTTTCTGCAGGGTACAAAGACAAATCTGTACTTATACGTGTTTTAACCTGTAAGAAACATATTTATCCTGAGGCTGGCATTTGTGAAATCAGCAATCTACCTCACAAAATTTAGCCACGGACATCGGTAAACAATGACATGAGCAGACAACTCCAATAAACCCTTTGTCACTAAGATGCAGATTACCACCTGTTAGAGACAAAAACTGTCAGAGAATGTTCCACAAGTACGTCATGCATGTGGATGCACATGCTAACATGGCACATGCAGGAATCAAAACCATGCATCAGGCAGGCTTTAGAGGTGATCATTCCTAAAGATCAGGCTCTCCTACTAATTACAAGGAGCCCCAGATGGGAAAAAAATACTGGAGGGGACAAGAAATTTCCAAAGGTCTAAATTCATTGCAAAAGTGCAGCCCACCTGATGAATGGACTTTGGACCAGCCTTTTTTTTCCTTTTGTCCAGCTCATCTGCACTATGGGCCCACTTATTTCATGCTCAGAGAGGTTGATGTGAGCTTAGCAAACCTCCATGTCAAAATAAGGAAAATTGAAACATATTGACTGACAAGAGATGACTCTGAATAACAACGAGCATGAGTCCAAAGCACCCACTCACTTGTACCAAGGCAGAAGACACGTGGACGTCCTCTTGTAAAAGCAGGTGGATGAGTTGACATAGAAGATATAGATTCCAATGGCATTCTCGGCGATGCCTGGATATTGGTGGTTTGATGTTGACTGGCATTCAAGTAACTTGTACCGGCAACCAATCCCCACCTTAGAGATGATGCCTCCCTCCCAATATCGTTGCTGCCACAGACTGCATGGTTGAGAACCGGTTTGGCGGACTCTGCACCACGAAGATGAAAATGTGTTGTTTGCAGATTATTGTGCAAAACAGCAACTCGGCTACAAGCAGAGGTTGGCATTGCCCTGGACGCAACAACCGGACAAAGTTCAGTTCCATTTCCCATGCTTTCATTGCCATTAAGTTGAGGAAATGATGCAAATCGTGCTGCTGAAACTCCACAGCCAACACCTCTGGCTACGATACCGCTATCATGAACTGGAAGCTTACTGGCAGCAACAGAAGGTTTTGAATTTGACAGTTGCTGAAAATCACATTGTAGTTGCTGTGAAGATCCAGACAGAAGAGCTAGAAATGAGTTTCCAAGATCGGGCTTCCCAGATTTGCTGCAGGAGCCCAAGTTCAAGGTACTAAACACCAAGGGTTCTTGTACAGTCATACGCTCTGTAGCACCAGATTGTTGGGCAATGCATGGATGAAAATAATGACCCACATTCATATCCATCTGCAAATTGAAGGGATCAAGATTAGACTGCCCATAACAAAAAGGAGAGATGCCTTGCAAGCAACATCAATTAAATCCTATTTTTAAAATTTTAAAAATTAAAATTATATTAAAAAAAAAAATTTATAAAAAGCAACAACAGGTCAGTAAGATATTGAACAGAATTTCATCAATAACCAAGTGAAATCAATAAGAACACCAAAAGGTCGAAATGGAAAGGAAAAGAATAGCATAGGATGGAAGATATCGTACAAGGAAGTGTCTGCATACGTTATTAAATAGCTGATATCATCCCAGTCTGATTTTATAAATTGTAGCCACTCTTGTCCGGTAGAAGAATCCACAACTGATGCGGGCGCACAGCCCAATGTCGGGGCCAGCATGTACTGATTTGGGACTGTTTATTAATAGATTTGGGCCCTAAATATCAAGAACTACAATTCACTATTTGTGGAAGATATGGGGATGTCAGTGAAGATATGGAAGCTAATTTAAAGATGTGATTGGAGATATGAGGGGATGTCATTGAAAATATGGGGGTTGATTTAAAGATGTGATTGGAGATATGAGAGAATGTGAATGAAGATATGGGAGCTTATTTAAAGATGTGATTGGAGATGTGGGAGAATGTGATTGAAGATATGGGGGCTTATTTAAAGGTGTGATTGAAGATTTTGAGGATTATTTCCAAATTTTACAAACGATTTTTAGGCTTGTTGCCATCTTAGTAGATTATATTGATTTAAAATAAATCTAATAGTTGAGGGGAATTTTATTAAAGATTCATTTAGTGTCTATAAAAGAAGGGGGGTAAGAGGTAGGCATTCGAAATTTTTTAAGTATTGTAAGAAGAACCTTGGTATCAACAAAGTTATTTTTCCCTGTCTACTTAAAAATTCCTGTGGGTGCCGTCCATTTATTTACAATTCGGGTGTTGAGATCTCATTGACTAGATAATCAGGTTATACCATTTTGGTATCAAAGTGGGTCATCTCTGGGGACTTTCGGCTCTACATCGCCTCCTAATAGCTTCGAGGGGGTGACACGGAAAGAGTTTGTGCAAGTAACCCAATTGATTAGTGCACAAAGCTAGTAAATCAACTCACACATACGGTTGGCAATCTCATTAATCAAGTGGGAGAGCTCCAGCGTGGAGGGAATCCAGATACCAAAGTTGGAGCACATGAACGAAGGGGATGGTTCCCACCAACTGGCCATCACAATTTTCTTCATTGTTACAAGGCCAAGATCACACAATCATGTTTTTTAGTTTCTCAAGAGACTTGGAGTCTTAATGGGTCCCTGAACGACTAAGTTAATGGGGGATTGTATGGCCTATTTCAACACCCATTATCTCCACAAGCAGCATCCCACACTCTCCTAAATCCCCTACTATCGATCACTACCCTTTACAACTTTAGGGCATGTTTGATTTTCTCAGGTAAATGTAAATGCAGTGGAAATGGGCAATAATTATTTGCTTGGGTAATTACCTTCATCGTTACCTATGTTGATTTGACTCTTACTTTTTTCAACGCAAAAATCGAGGAGGCTGCCAAATATATGAGGGGCCCACCATGATGTATGGGGATTATCCACACCGTCCATCCATCATACCAACTAAATTTAAGGCATGAGCCAAAAAATGAGGCAGATTCAAAGTTCAAGTGGACACACCACAGTAAAAATGTAATTAAACACTTACTGTTAAAAACTTCTTAGGGCCACTGTTTACTTTGGTGTGGGCCACTTGAATGTTGGATTTTTCTCATTTTTCGGCTCATGCCTCTAAATGTTACGATAAAACGGATGGACAATGCGGATATGTCATATACATGACGGTGGGGCCCACAAATTTATGCTAGTCATTTTGGACCATTTTTCAAAGCAGGAATACCCTCGTATTTTCAAACAGGTGAAATGGTAATAATTGGCTATTTACAGGGTATTTACCCTGAATTTGAAAAATCAAACAGGCCCTTATGTACACCTATAGTTAGCCAGTCTATCCAGATGTTTTGTACATGGGTAGTGGGATAAAAGGCAATGCGTATTGATGGTGATAGGGAAGAGCCTCTCCTTTTACCATTAATAATCATCCCACCCTGATGGAAGGACATAGGGTGGGGTTGGATACGAAATGGGAGAGTGGATATGATGTGGGGTTCAATCCCTTCAAGGCGTGCTTGGTCCTTAGAATAAGATGGTAATGAATTGTATTGGATGGGATTAACATCGTTATTGCATAATGATTACATGTCTGGAAATACCATAGTATTTTAGCCATGCAATCCTGTGTTTGGGATAAAATTATTGCTATGGGAAAACAATGGATTAAGCAAAATCCTGTTTGGTGGACCACGGAATTGTAATCAACAGAACAAATTTACAACTGATGTCGTTCACTTGTACACATATATTACCAGAATGTAACATGTAAACAATGTATATGGATGGACAGCATGGATAAACGCATGCATCAATGTGGCGCCCACATGTGTAGTGGATTTCAAAATCCACAGAAATCCCACGTGGGATCAAATGCAATTCCATCCCTCCTAATCCCAACCTTTCCCATCCTCCCCAAATGTTGGATGGAATTTGCGCGAGACCAAATGCAATTCTATCCCACTTAATCCCATCTAATACCTTGGGCCAAACGCCCCCTCAACTTTCTCATCCCCTGTATAGAAAATTCTTCTTTGAGCGCTAAACCGAGAAAAGGGTGGGGTCGGTTGGGGCAATGATGAGAATGAGGTCCCATCCAACCTTCACTTCTAGGAAGAGTCCAGATAAATAAGGCCAAGTGGCCACATATCAATCAAGTGTCCTGAAGCTCGATTTTGGCAGGTTCTCCTCGAGTGACGCAGGTCCATCTAATCTTTGTGGAATCTTATGAAATGAAAAGGGGCTTGGTAACTTTTGAATTAAAAAGGTGTGGATCTTGACAACATTTTCCTTTGATGGCTTTTCCTTGGCCTTGTGGGAAAGTGGGATCAAATTGTAGGGTGGTGGTCGATTGCTACGAACATGCTTGTCCTTAGTGAAGAGCTTCACATCTTCTTACCTTTGTTTCCAAGGAGTTGGGCATCAAAGGAGGCCCTAGGAATGCCACTCTCTGGGCCTTCTCCATGAAGTTGGGGCCATGGAGTCATGCATCTTGTAAGTTGTATCCTAGAAATTAAGTTTTAGTTTCCAAGATGAAAGAAAATGCTCTATCATGCGTAGGGGTTCTAACAAAGCGTCCAATAGACCCATGAAAGAGAGAGGGAAGGGTCACTCACTATTGGCCTTTCCATAGCTCCCTTGATATATCTTTTTTACTCGTTGAATAGAACTTTCATCACCTTCCAAAAGAAACTATGAAATAAACCTACGTTCTTCAAGTGCCTTATGAAAAAGGCAATAATACATAGGATGCACTATGCAAGACTCACACTGCAGGTTTGTATAGTAGATATGGAATTTCAATTATAAGCGGGATTCATGGATCAAAGACTCAGATGGTTCGTATGATCAATCAAACCAAGGACAGCTCCCTATTGGCCCTTCCATAGCTCCCTTGATGTATCTTCTTTACTCGTTGAATAGAACTTTCATCACCTTCCAAAAGAAACTATGAAATAAACCTACATTCTTCAAGTGCCTTATGAAAAACACAATAACGCATAGGATGCACCATGCAAGACTCATGCTGCAGGTTTATATAGTAGATATGGAATTTCAATTATAAGCGGGATTCATGGTTCAGAGACTCAAATGGTTGGCATGATCAATCAAACCAAGGACAGCTCATGCACCAAAAATCCCCGATGTAATGTTTAGCATTTTCTTGATTGGATGTGAATCATCGTTGTGTTTTCTTTCTTAACCATCTATTTCTTCACCACCTATCGAAGGGTTGCAACTTCTCTAATAGTGAAGATTTTTGGTGCATGGACCATCCAATGTGAGGCCCATCGTATCAACGGTTTGATCAATAAGCCACAGGCCCCACTCGCACAAACCAAAACTCTGACTGGTAACGCCCCAGCATTCAGCCCAAGTATTGTTCAATACCTCTGACACACAAAAGCCTAACTTCTGTGCTACCATCAAAACACCAAGTACTGCACTTGCATTCCCAAATTCACCAACATCCATTAACTGCCAATGGGAATCTGAACGCACATTGCAAGCACACAGCTTTCCCCATTTCGAATATGCCCAACGACTCCGACCTGTAGTCCCACTGACAATCAATGGTGTGAGATTTAGGCACACCCACAATCTTATTTCCTAACTTCCAACATCCACCCAACTCAAAATGGAGCTCATTAACAAACTACCTGTTACTCCCTACCACGTAACAAATCATAAAAACAGTTACTTGAGCTCACCATTGTCTCCACCAAAAACAGTTTCCTTATTTCTACTATCTCCAATCAAACTAAAAGAAGTTACCACCATCGTTTCCACCAGAAACAGTTTCCTTATTTCTACTATCTCCAATCATACCGAAAGCATTTGCATTTGTATCTATCTTGATGAATAAATAAAATCTACACGCATATCCTTCTCCTTGCATACACATACATACATGCATGGATGCATTCAAGCTGATATACATTGCACGGTAGATCTTGACGGAAGTACCTGATTGCGAGATCCTGACGGCGTCGGAAGCTGTGAAGACGTTGGCAGGGGCGGCAGCGGCAACGGAGGAGAAGGTGAAACCCAAGCAGAAGTGCATTTGATCTGCCATGAGTTATCCATGATAAAATGCCTTCCCTCGTTACCCTTTCTCCATCCAAAGAGCGAGAAATGGTCAAGAGGCGAAAAGGGAAAGAAAGATTGGGGGATTGGAGGGGATTTTGGGAAAGGTAGAGGGTGTTTCAAGGAATCGGACAGAGATTTGAAGATGAAGATGAGAGGAGGAGACGACGAGAACTTCGTCCTGTGGAGATGATGAGAGGAGTCTGGTCTCTGTTGTAGTTGTTCGAGGCGGGCCAGGGAGCTGCTGCCGAACGCGGATTGTTGGGACCCACCCCCTCCGCTGTTGCGGTCAGAAGCTAGGTGGGGTCCACCTTGATGTTAGTGAGAAATCCACCCCGTCCATCCGTTTTTAAAGCCCATGTTAGGAAACGAGCCAAAAAATGAGGCAGATCCAAAACTCCAGTG
This sequence comes from Magnolia sinica, assembly GCF_029962835.1. Classification (NCBI taxonomy): domain Eukaryota; kingdom Viridiplantae; phylum Streptophyta; class Magnoliopsida; order Magnoliales; family Magnoliaceae; genus Magnolia; species Magnolia sinica. Next base: position 20,459,320 of record NC_080581.1, read on the forward strand.
GGCCACGCGACAGGAAAAAGTGGGAAGTGAATTTCCTAATGTTGAAATCTTCCCGGGTCACGTGATGTTTTATGCCATCCAAACCGTTCATAAGGCCATTCCCATGATCGAAAACATAACAATATTGGCCTCATCAAAACCTTATGTGGCCATAGGGATGTTTCAACGGTGATCATTCAATCTCCACCGTTTATGTCGTGTGTCCAGCTTGTGCTTTGATGCCCATGCCCTAACATAGCTGATAAAACGGATGGAAAATGAGGATTTCTAACAAACGGATGTTTTGAGTTGCAGCATTCGTCTTAGGCGCTGATTAAGTGGGACAGGAGTGACTGACTAGTGGATGAGCGGCATGAGCCCATGTGGGCCACCTCTATGTATTTGTTGTATATCCACGCCGTTCATCCGTTTTCTCGCTCATTTTAGGACATTGTCTTATAAAAAATAGAAAAATTTAAATCTCAGATGTACCCCAGCAACGGAAAACAGTGTTGACTGAACACCCAAAAATAAGGACTTCCTGAAGCCACTGTAATGTTTATTTGCCATCCAAACCGTTGATAAGGTTACGTAGGCCTGCATGAAGGGAAAACATAAATAAAAGCTTTATACTAAACTTTCGTTGTCCCCGCTAATTTTTGTAATGGTGATAATTCAATCTATACTGTGTGGTCCAAATGATATTTGGATCTACCTACTTTTTGGAACCATCTTTTAAAATCTTCTGAAAAAACTGATGGACGGCGTCGATATACAACACATACATCGAGGTGGGTCCGACAGTCAGAGCGTCTCCCACACCTGACGTCCGTCTATTTTTGCTTTTCAGTAGTCTTGATGTCTGATGCTTCTGAACTGTGCAGGTAGACTGAATCACTTACTTAATTTGCAGAGACGCTCCCCCATCTTCAAGCGCTACAGGGCACGTGCCGACGTGGCAGGTGTGTGATGGATCCTAGACGTTGATAGGATGTCATGGAGGTGTACATTTGATTACTAAAACTCAGGCTCGCTGGTTAAGGTGTTGAAGATAAACCGTTGGGTGTCTTTATGTAACCGTTCATTTCTTCAGAAGTCTGTTGCCCATCTCATAAATAAACCTGCTGCATTTATTCTTTTTTTTTTTCTGCAGGAGGGTTTCAGAAATACTGATCATGGGACCACCCTATGAAGGTTCCATATAACAGGTGCATGTCCCACGTGGGAGCGTGTGGTGCGTTAGTGTTGGGAGCAGTTCTCGACTCCAATCAGATGTGAGACGGAAATGATGTGGTCCTCTGACCCGAGGATATGCACAATTCCTCGAGATTCCAAAACTGAGGTGCAGACCTGTGGCGCGATGAAGCTGTCTCTGGGTAGACCATGCGTTGAATGTTACTTACTTAGGAAGATCCCAGCCACCAATTGGGACCTTTTTAGCTGAATGTGGGCCCATGATATATTTATTTTGTTAGCCATCTGTTTGCAGGCAAATTTTGGAAGGTTTAAATGGTTCGATTGGAAAGGTTTCTTGGGAACTCTCCATCTAGTTAAAGACCTAATAGATCAGCGGTCTAGATCAATGAACCATGCACGGGACATATACAAACTGAAAACCCTAGGATAACTTTAGGTCCTCGGGTTCATCCGCTAAGAATCTGATCTGATGTGAATCGGACTGATATGTTCCTCGAGCCCCAGGACGGGAATTGAATACTGACACCCCTACTAGGACGTGATGCATTTGTTTTCTCCACGCCGTCCATTCATTTTGGATCGCAATCCTAGGGGATGAGCCAAAAATGATACGGATTCAAACCTCCACTGGACCACCGCATGAAAACAGTGGTAAACGAACGCTCGCCGTTAAAAACTTCTTAAGGCCCACTGTAGGTCAGCTCGACTCAAAACTTTCGTCGCCTGAGAAAGTTTTTAATGATAAATATTCAATCACCAATATATCTTGTAATGTGGTCCACTTAATATTTGGATATACCTTATTTTTAACAAAATGCATCAAAATGAGTTTTACATAGTAATGAACGGCGTGGATTAAAAAACATACGTCATGGTAGGTCTACGGAGCACCGTCCAGTATCGTCCAGGATTGAGTCGCTGCCGGCGGTGTCGATATGCAATCCGAGTCCTTAGTTCGTGGGGCCAAGTTCACGCAGGTGGGCCCCACTGGTCCATAATTCGGAACGTTGATTTTACCGGATTTACTGGGGTGGTAGAAAAATCCTCCCGAATGCAAAATTGCTGTTTTTTCGTGCTATGGATAGAAAGGTAAGGATCTCCACAAGGTGGGGCATTAACTGTCCCCAGTGGGGCCCATCAGATAAACGGTATGGATCACTGGACCATGCCCCACTCTTATGCCCGAGGATCATGTTCAATTCGTACAACTGCTGATACTTAGGGGGGAAGCGGATTGGCTCGTGTGCCGCACACCAGCGAGCTGGTGTTGGTACGTGTCGTGGGAAGACGATGGCTGATGCTCGTACGAACGGTTCAAACGAGATTAAAGTTACATGGCCCGAAATGATGTGTTTATTATATCCACACCGTTCATCCATTTTCCCGGATCATTTTAGAACATGCGCCAAAAAAATAAAAAATAAAATAAAATCATATGGAATCTCAACTTTTCCATACCACAAATAACAGCGGGATGATAATTTTCACCATTAAAATATTCATCGGGTTGACCATAAAATTTATTTTCTATCCAATCTCGTGGGGTCAAACAAGACCTAGTTGAAGATGAAAAGAAAAAGTTATATTGATCCAAAACTTCTATAGGCCTTAAAAGGATTTTAATGGTCGACATCCAATCCAAATTATATTTTTACAGTATAGCCTGCCCAAATCCTAATGTGGTCAAGTTAATCTTTAGGTCTGTCCTTGTTTTTTCCTTTTTTTTTTAGCTCAATCCTTGTAACTAGCTCACCGAATAGATGGAATGTTGAGATATAACAAATAACCCGTCGGAGTACCGCTGAATCTACTGACGTCAACACACATGCTAGGCACGCGGATTGCCTCCGAAAGCCTTCCCCGTAAAGATCATGCACAAGGATGCTGAATGGGGCTTACCACCATGTTTTTGAAAATTATAATCCATTTATCCATTTTGCGAGCTAATTTTAGGATAAGTGACCAAAAATAAATTGGATTCAAAACTAAAGTGGACCACATCAGGGGGAAAATTGGGAAAAGAAATACCTACCGTTAAAACCTTTTTAAGCTCCACGTTGATGTTTATATGCCATCCAAACCATTTATAAGGTCATTACATGAAGTGAAAATAGAAAATAAAATAGCCTTAAACAAAGATTTTATGGTTATAAGGATGTTTCAACGGTCCTGAATCTCCACGATTTCCTCTTACGTGGCCTACATGAGTCTTGTATCTACTTCATTTTTCTATTTTGTACTAAAATGGGCACACAAAACGGATAAACAAAATATATTTTCCATGGTGGTGGGCCCCACTCAGCATCCTTGTGTAGGAACTTCCTCCGAAAGGTTTTCGCAGGAAATCCGCGTCCACAAGCTAATATCCTGTGTGGTACACCAGCCAATCCGCTTGGCACCAAGATCATTAATTGGTCGGACAGGACAAATGCTCGCCCCATATGCACCTCCACTGGGAGGGAATCCTCTATAAACATCTAATCTCTTTGAGGCTTACATCGTTGTCTATGTAGCATCCACCCCGTCCATCAGTTACTAGCCTCGATTGTAGCCCTAGGGGAAAAAAACTACCCAGATTTACAACACAGATGGGCCACACCACCCAAAACAATGGAAATGGGATGCCTAACCATAGGTTTGTCTGTGAGGTTCAATTTGTGTATCTTTCATCAAACCCGTTAATCAGGTGTGAATCACCAGGATGAAATGATGATACAAATCCAGCCTTATCCAGAACCCAACTGGGGCACACCCATGAAATTAGAGATTTTAAGAGAAAATTTACAATTGAAGTCCTCCGTCGCACTTATATTTTCTGTGTACCTTTCAATTAAGTTTTCTCACCGTATGGACGGAGTGGATTAACATATGCGACATTCCGGGCCCCCAGAAGCTAGAGTGTTTTAAGCTCTAAGCAAAACACGTGTCACGGACTATTCCGGTCCTGCCTCTATAATGCAATACACGTGCTAAAGCAGTGATTGGCAGGTGTACCACACACCACGGACCTGGCTGGCGGGTTGACGTCACCAAGTTCTTTGAGTGTCATTAGGGCGTGTTTGATTTTCCATTGAACCTGTAAATACGGGTAAAAGAGTAGTAATTATTTTACGTGTCCCATTGTGATGCATTTCACTTATCCACACTGCTCATCTATTATATCATTTGAATTTATAGTATGAGCAAAAAAATGAAGTATATCCAAAACTCAAGTGGACCACACCATACGAAAAAGTGAATTGAATATTTACCGTTCAAAACTTTGTGGGGCCATTTTTTCTTTTGGTGTGGGCCACCTGAATGTTGTATTTACTTCATTTTTTGTCTCATGCTTTACAATATTGTAATAAAATAGATGAACGAAACAAATATATCATATATATTATCATAAGATTCTAAAATTAAAATTATCTCTTTTAAACTGGTTTCAAAAGCACAAAATATGAATTTTCAAACATGGTAAACTATAATAAATATTGGCTTTGGAAAAACAAACAAGGCCTAAGATTACATGTTATATCGAAATTGTCAGACCATCTGATGAGCTCATCCTATCAAAAGATTTCAGTCTTCAAAACCTTACGAAGTGATTAGATGGAAAATAACTTTTCTGATGGGTCCTGTGGATATTTTAATGTTTTAACATTGAGAATTATTGTCTCACTGTTATTTGTGGTGTAGTCCACTTAAACTTTGGATATGGCTTATTTTTGGGCTCATGCTCTAAAATAGCATTTAAAAGTGAATCAACTGTGCGTATGTAATAAACACATCATTGTGGGGCATGTAACTTTGATCTCATTTGAACCACAACACTAAGTTTACGCAGGACAAGTACCCACACCAGTCAGTTCGGTGGTTTGTGGTACACCAGCCAATCCCTTCCGTGAGTAGTCCTGGTGTGAGGAATCTTTGTGTATCAGGTGCTAACACTGCATAGGTGGGCCAGAGCCTCAAATATTATTTTTTTACACATATTAGGTCACCTAATTGTCGCGATAGTTGGTTGATGACCAGCCTAATGTCTTTTATCGATAATTAGATCTCAAGAGCATAAGGTCTGCTCATAGGAAAATCATATACGTGGGGCCATGATCTGATGATCCAAACCGTTGATCTATAAGATAAACGGCTGATGGATCTCCCCCCAGTATCTTCGATCTTGGAAAATCCTAACCTTTTGATAAATGGAGTATAAAGTAACATCCAATGAAACTGTACTTGTTCAAATGATATTTTAAAAAAATTTAAAAATTTAAAAAAAAAAAACACTAAATAATCAAAAGGGTTAAAACATTCCAACGTGGGAGATTTTTTAGGGGCTTCCTCATCCATCACATGTACGGTTTGGATCATTGAAACATGTCCTACGCGTAGTGTATCTTGGAAACCAGCAAATAGTACCATATGATGCACCACTTTTGGCTTCCAATTTAATATTTGTGGTTGCGGTCTATACTACTCATGACGCAAGCAGGGTTAGGCCATTTTAGCCCCCACTAATTAGTTTTCAGGGTTCTGTATTAAAAGATATGGGAATAAATATTAATTAAAGTTAAAGATATTTTATAACTTTAAAGGTATGGTTATCATCTAACCAACACTTAAGATTTTACCCACAAAATCCAACCAACACCTCATGCTCTACCCATGACAAGCCTCCCCACCTGCATACTCTCTCTGTAATTTTTAAAATGAGTGGTGATAGAGAGGTTTACTTTCACTAATGTGGACGGAAGAGAGGAGATCCACCCCGTCTATCAAGTGAGGCTGAGTCATAGCTAGAGTGGGCTACACCATGGGGATCAATTGAGACAAGAAGTCCCACCATGAAAATCATCCAAATCATGTGTGAGGCCCACCGTGGTGTGTATATGCCATCCAATCAACTCATGTGACGTTCCATGTTGGGAGTAAATGGAAATTAGGACATTTGACATATGTGGGCCGAACAATGTGCATTTAAAGGTTTTAGGCTTGATTTTACAACATTTCCTAATGTGTGGCCCTTATAAGTCTTGAATTTGACTTAGTTTTAGGATTCATGGTGAAAGCGTGATGACATATATGATTCATGGGGTGGATCTATCCCACGTTGTAATTGTTTAGTGTTGAAATTGGTGCTTTTAATTTGTGCTGAAATAGGGAAGTTCGATCGCTAGCCTCGATCAATTGAGGAAATTCTAAATTTTCCAATTAACTATTTGAACATATTTGGACATTTTCAAACGACCGAACATTGAGGCTCGATCGATCGAGATAATTTTGAAAAATCAAGTTAGTTCTTTTAACACTTATGAGCATTTTTTATCGAACGAACATTGTGAGATTGATCGGTCGAAGGATTGTCAATTGATGTCAATGGATCGATGGTTAGATCGACAGTGCATGTAATTTCTACATAAGTGCGTAGTTTTGTTTCTAATTCCGGATCCAAAGTTATATAAACAAGTGTAATATGAAATTAGGGTAATGTGAACTTGTTCTAAAAAAGAGGCAGGGTTTTAAGAAGGGTTTTTCAATTTGTAAGTTAATTTCATCTCTTCTAATTCGTTTTCATAGTGAATTGCTTATCGCTTTGGGTTGTGGTTTTTTCTCGCAAGGATTTTTTCACGTAAAAACGTGTGTTCTTTGTGATTGTTTTGTCTGCATTTATGTAACGCCCCGAATTTTGAGGGTTGAGCAAAGCTCAAATCCCGAGATTCCGGACATCACTTATACTTTGCGGAAATTAATACCCTGATTTCTTTCACGTTGGGCATTTGAGCATGCATAGAATTATACTAAACAACGTACCATACTCCAAGTTTAATGTGATTAAAGCAGATGTGTAAACCAAAACATACATATATCGTGAAGTTTCTTTTAGAGTATGGGTCCACTGCTGGGTTTAATGTATATATATACAATTCCAAAATTAAATAAAATGTAGTAATGTAATATCCAACTAAACCCATATGCCCAGCGCTCCCTGTCTAGAGGTACATGGCCTACATCAGCCCATCCAAGAGCTAGAAATATAAAAACTCCTCCTCATCATCCATGAAGGCCTACTCCAGTGCATTGGCATCAACGGTACCTGCGTCTATACTAACATCTGGTTAGTGTTTTAAAACACCATCCCAGAGTAGGAGTGAGTGATCAACTCAGTGGTTCCATAAAACATAGGTTACACATGTTATCAAGTCTATCAGCACAAGAATGATAAAGTAATATAAAGCAATCACTTCTTGATTATTCTTATTAATGTAAATAATAAAGTTTATGAAATGATGCATGCCCTCACCATACAATACTCCCTCAACACACAACTCTGACTACCTGGTTCGCAAATGACAATACTTCCTCATCACGCGACAACAACGCCTATTTCGCCACATTCTAAGCTAATGCAATGCGGTGAATATTTATGTTAGCCGAGTGATTAATTATAACTTTTCATTCAACAGTTTAGGGAAGCAAGGATACCTCCCTTTTAGCCATTGATCTCAACTGAATTACTAGACACGGGACGACCACAATGGTCTTATGCCTGTAATCCCTGATCCATCTGGGTTCGTCACTCCCTGCTGAATATATACGAAAGGCAAGTTGAAAAAGTAATCATCGCGGTCACTACGGGGAGGCTCGTCACCCCAGCGTAAGCCAACAGTATGGATACGGTATCCCATACCACCATGTCCGGCTCACGAGTCTTAAGAATTGCAATGGTAATGGTTAATAGTAGACCTTTGTAATTGTAAGGGAGGTGTCTCAGAATCAAATAGTTATGATCATACATGGTAAACATATATAGAGTTAGCCGGTTCTTTGGACGATTTTGGTTGATACAGGCGAACACCGGCGTAACCGGCATGGAGTGTGTAAGCACTCAGTGTGGCCCAGCCATTGTCGGTCGTCCGTGTTCGACCCGAATCGATTGAACTTACCCAGTGTAACCAAACTAATCTAGTCAACTCATATTCAGGAATTTGCCGACTAACCAAACTACTCTTGTAGTCCTACTTCTTAATCTAATCAAGTCAACAAACATTAAAGATGATTGAATTCACATTCAATCATCAATAATCTACTCATTCAGGCATTTCATCGAACACATTGGTGTCACTTTCTTAAGATTTGTAAATCATGGACTGAAATCGAAATACACATAGGTTATCATGCAAATTTCAAGTTGGCAATTATAAATCATTCACTGAACAGTAGAATTAATAAATGGTAACCTAAACATTTATGGTCCGCACCGTTGTAATGATTCATCCAACTTAGAGCATCCAAGGTTGGAGTTTTAAGGAAAAACACAAATTCTTAATCAAATCAAAGAAATCTTAAGTAAGATTCATAGAATTTAATGTGAGATAGTTTAGACAATATGTAGGAATCATTTATTACATCTGAGCGTGCGTAGGGGTGGATTCAACAAAGGAAAACGGTAATAGCTTAGGTTGTGTCAAATGAATTCTGATGCAGGCAAACACCAAGGACCACTCTCTTTCTCTTTCATTTTCTTCTTCCCTTTCTCTTTTTCTCCTCAATTTCTATGAAAAATTCATATGGGGAGAGGGGGTGTGCAATGAATGAGTATTTATAGTACCAGATGTGGTGCAAATGATCCTAAGACCTATGTTTTCATTATACTAGCCTTATGGGGGTTTGTTTCTAACATTTGGAGTCCATTATGGGGTGTAAGGGTCGATATACACCATATCATAGTTAGTTCTAATGATGATCTATGTATGGATATGATCGAGCCACCATTTAAATGTATCAATCAACGGATATGATTAGAAGTCTGTTTAATGGTTAACGATGGTCGATCGGGGCCGCGGCTATATGGATGTGAGTAGGAAATATCATTGACTCATGCCTCGAGTTGGTTGTGATCTAATGGTCGGAAAGCCACAACTTCACGAAATAGCGAAAGGTCCATTTCACGTAAGCTTCAGATTTCAGCATAGGGGATTCGCGCATTGCAAGCATTTAGCTTCCGACCCAAGTTGAGTTGTTCTAGGTACTTTCTTAGTTTGCCACCCGCGATAGGCGTCAAGCCCAGTGAGATGGATATTATTCTATAGTTTCGGAACTAGTTACCCACTAGCGAGCGGTCTAGAGCTAGTTTGGATAATCAAGGCATTTTCGAAATGAATTAGGCAGCAAGATTTCTCGTGGGCAATGATTAGGATTTGGATTAACACTATTCATAGTTTAGCTTATTCGCAATTGGTGAAAATAGTGATTCGGTCATAATCACTTTAAACTGTTGGTTCGTAAGCTAAATGGATAATTGGGTTACTGTGGTTTGTTAATTACGATCTGACCCCTAGTTGTCTCGTCTTTGGGTAGATCTTTAATTTAGTTGTGGTTGTTTTGATTAGTCAGTGATAGGTCGACTAGATTTGGGCCTTATATGAACAAATCAGGAGGTTATACTCGGTGCTTAAGTGATTGGGTGGATTCGTTGGCTTTCTACGGTTAATTAATCAAATTTGTGCGGTTCTTTACCGATACTACCCATGTATAGGCTCACTTCGAGTGTCAAGGGTCAATAAGCAACAACGCAAGATAGTCATATCAAAGGTTTTCAAGGGTTTTTGGAAACCAAAACAGTGAAAATTTGGGACGTTACAGTTTATTTATTATTATGTGATTCAACTTTGAAGTTGCTTTTACACCCCTCAACAAATGGTATTAGAGAGTACAATGGGGATTCATGTAGAATCTGAAACATGATAATCAATGGATCAAACTTGAATTATAAGAGAAGGAAGTTCACCAGAAAAAAATATTTTTGAACTATGAAAGGTGAAGATGAGAGGCCTTTCAATTCAAAAAGAGTTGTAGCACGCAATTCTTGAAAAAGCGAAGCGTCCGGAATCTGTGAATGAAGAGGAATGAGAATAACTTGATCAGAAGGCAATTACATCGATCCAATAATGTTTGGATGATGATGTCCTTTATAATATCATTGATCAGACGACCACCACAGTGCTATGGATGAAGTTGGAGAATTTGTACATGACGAAATCTCTCTCAAACCATCTACATATGAAGAGACGACTCTATAATTCGAAGATGATGGAGGGGTCGGATCTCAATGAGCACATCAGCACCTTCAACAAACTAATTTACAAATTGACGAGCGTGAAGGTGAAAATCGATGAAGAAGATAAAGCCCTGATCCTGTTGAAGTTCCTTTCGAATTCTTACAAGAATCTGGTGGATACTTTGTGCTATGGTAGAGATACCCTGGATCTTTACAACGCTATTTCATCGCTTCAGTCGAAGCAATTGAGAGTGAAGAATGGCGGGGAAGGTACATCTACAAGAGTACTGGTTTCGAGGGGAAGAATTTTGAGCAAGAGAAAGGGAAATTGCAATTGAGGTCCAAGTTGAAGGGCAAAGCCAAGTTGAAGTGCTTGAATTATTGTAGATAGAGACATATGAAGAAGGATTATCGGTCCCCTAAAGCCCAGAAGGATGAGAATTCTTTTCACATGGTTGCAATGTGCTATCGTTGTCCAAGTTGGTTCACTTCTAGCATAAGCGAATTATGGATATGAGAGCACATTTTCACATGACCCTTCATCGAAGTTGGTTCACCACGTACAACAAATATGATGGTAGCTTGGTTCTTATAGGCAATGATCATGCCTGTAAGATTATTGGAATTGCATCCGTGTTCATCATAATGTTTGACGGGGTGGAGTGTACTTTGATTGATTTGAGACATATTCCATATTTGAAGAAAATTCTTATTTCTCTTAGTGTTCTTGATGTACTGGGATGCAAGTTCACTGGCCATGATAATGTCTTGAAAGTTTCAAAAGTGGTACTCACCATTATGAAAGCACAAAGGAATGAAAATCTATACAGATTGATAGAGAATACTGTATCGGGTGAAGTCGCAGCGTCTATAGCGGAATCCACATCAACACACGTGTGGCATGAGCGCCTAGGCCACATAAGCAAGCGCGGAATGAAAGTATTCCTACATCGTGGTTTAATTCTTGTTTTAATTTTTTTTATTTGAATGTATGTGAGAATTGCATATATAGTAAACACTCAAAATTGTCATTTAAAATTGAAAAACACAGTAGTAAGGGATCGTTAGATTATATGCACTCTTACATATGAGGGTTGTTGTCCGTTGGTTCTAGAGGAGAGTCATCATTCTTTGTAACATTCATTAACAACTTCTCTAAAAAGGAGTAAGTTTATTTCATGAAGAATAAATCCAATGTTTTCACCATGTTCAAGATATGAAAGGTGATAATGGAAAAGTAGATAGAGCGGAATGTGAAAATATTGATGGCTAACAATGGTGGTAACTTTACTTCAACAAAAGTTAATCTTTTTTTGTAAGGATAAGGGGATTATGAAGCACAACACAGTTAGGCACAAACTAGAGCAAAATGGTGTGACAGAACGTGTGAAATTTTCTCTTTTAAAGAGTGCCCGAAGTATGTTGAGTAGTGTTGCATTGGGCAAGAACCTATAGGTTAAAGCAGTTAACACGAATTGCTATTTGGTTAATCAATCTCCATTTATGACTATTGATTATATGATTCATGAAGAAGTATAGAGTAGTTAGGAAGTAGACTATTGAGGATTATGTGTATTTGATTGTGATGCTTACTCTCATGTATCGTTTGTTAAAAGACATAAGCTAGACCAAAGGGCAAAGAAGTATACCTTTGTTAGCTATGGTGATGGTGTGAAGGGATACAAATTGTATTACTGAGCTACACAAAAAATGATAATAAGTTGGAATGTTAAGTTAGATGAGAATTCCTTGTTCCGTAAGGATGAACACAAGGAAATTTAAAAATCAACGGTGATTGATATTGAATTAGACAATAGTGAAATACTTAAAGAAGCCAAGTCATAGGAAGAGGTACAGGAGTAGGTGGAGCTGCCACCTTTCAGGAGAAATCTACTGTGGGATCGCATATTACTAGCAAGATACAAAGATGCTTCAAATGTTACATTCACCCTCATTACGAATGAGGGGTGTTCTTCTAATTTTCATGACGCTCTAAATGACATAAATGCAAAAAAGTGAATGACAATAATACAGGATGAGATATGTTTTTTGTACAAGAATGAGACATGAGAGCTAGTGAAGCTTTCCTTTGGGCGCAAATCGATTGGTTACAAGTGGATCTATTGAAAAAACATGACAGATACAAAATCAAACTGGTAGCGAATGGTTATGCATAGAATGAGGGTGTCAACTTCAACAAGATTTTTTCACATGTGGTTAAATAGGTATCTATCAAATTTGTGTTGGCCCTGGTTATCCAATACAATCTTAAACTAAAAAAATTGATTGGAAGACTGCTTTTCTACATAAGAAATTGGAAGATAATATCTACATGAAGCAACTATAAGATTTTGAGATACATGGGTAAGAGAATAAGGTTTGCGGATTGTTGTATGGCCTGAAAGAATCACCTAGGCAATGGTAGCAAATATTTGATTCTTTATTATTAAGTTAACTTTTACTAGGAGTGAATTCGATCACTGTATCTATTTTAGGGCATTAGGTAATGAGGAATTCATTATCTTGGTATTATATATTAATGATATGCTTATTATCAACCAAAGCATGTCTAAGATCAACATATCGAAGACTCGGTTATCCAAGACATTCGATATGAAAGATCTAGACGTTGAAACGAAGATTCTCAAAATCGATATACACATGGACAGGGAAAGGAGAAGACTGTGGCTGTCTTAGGAGGAGTATCTTGAGAATGTCCTACCCAAGTTTGAGATGGACAAGGCAAAACTGATTAGTACTTCCCACATTACTCACTTTCTGTTTTCTTCAGAATAATGTCCTATTACAAATGAAGAAAAGCAATATGTGTCTTATGTGCCCTACTCGAGTGCAGTTGGCATTTTAATGTATGCCATGGTCTATACTGAACCAGACATTTACATGCAGCAGGTGTTATGAGCAGATATATGTTTAACCCTGGAAAGCAACACTAGGAGGTAGTGAAATGACTACTTTGTTACATACAATGTGCAACTAAATACGTCTCGACATTTAAAAAATTTGAGGAGAAACTTATAGGCTATGTGACGCCGATTATGCTAGAAATGTGGACAACAGAAGGTCGAATTTTGAGTACTCGTTCGTGTTAGTGGGTGAACCGACTAGCTAGATGTCAAAGCTCTAGTCTATGCTTGCTCTTTCCACAACTGAAGCAGAATATATGGAAATGTGGGAACCATTCAAGGAAGCAATTTGGTTGAGAGGTATGATAAATGATTTGCGGTTTCAACAAGAGGTTGTGCTTGTGAATTGTGATAGCAACAACACCATTAATCTGGCGAAGAACTCAGAATACTATTTCAGAACTAAACATATTGACTTACTTCATCACTTTATCTGATAGATGCCAGAAGAAACGGTGTTGCTCTTGAGAAGATTCACACCAATGAAAATGCCACCAACATGCCTATGAAAGTGGTTCCTGCAGAGAAGTTTAAGTTTTGTTAAACTTCTTTGGACTTGACAAAGATAAAATGAAGACGGAGTATGCATAAGAAGCGACGATGCCGTCGTATGTCGCCAATCTAAGCCCCTAACTCATTGAGTTTGGCTTCTTAAGGGTCCTCGTTCTTGACCATCGCCTCAAGAGCCTTACCACGCTTCTTCTTCTCCAATGCATGGCATAGGTCGGAGGTAGCCATCGCGGTAGTCCCCGAGGCATGGGAGGGTGCATAGTTCGACATCTCCTAAGCATGTTTATTCCTCTAGGAATCGGTGGGTGCTCGAGACGGTGCAGATATTTCAGTGGCTGCCTGAGTATTGGCCTCCTCAACCCCCCGATTGGGATGAGGATTCTGTCACTCCAGCATCTGTTTTATCTTATCAATGTTGTTGGTCAGTGCTTCAATTTGATGCTCTAAAGAGACAAGTCGACCTCCCTTGTTGCGGGACCACTGTATCAGACCTGTCGGTGCAGAATCAGCTTGGAGTTGGGAGGTCGAGTCCCAATGGTTTGCAGACTGTTTTGCCAACGCAGCATCTTGTACAACAGTGGTGGTTTGGGCCTTCTTTCTCCTTTTTCGCCATTATTGGAGCACTGTAGATGATGGGAACGACTTTCAATGTCGTTCCCACAGATAGTACTAAATTGTTGATGCAGAAATCTAAACGTCCTCCTTAGACCACTTGATACCTGCAAAAGAAGACAAAGATGGAGACCCTGGCTGCAGCAGGGGACTCTCTGATGCCAGAGTCAGATAGGTAAGCTAAGTCTAGTAGAACTTAAGGTTTTTGGATATGTGTTATGGGTGGATCGTGTGTACCTTTCACCATTAGAGATGCTCCTATTTATAGTTGAAGAGGGACAGTGACCTAGAGGACAATTTTTCTGTTTAGTAAGGGCATATTGTAGAGGAATTCGTATCCCTAACATGTCGCATGTATCTCCTGAGATCCTCAACTGAGATCTTGAGCATATTGGTGTCGTAATTATCTTATAGGATCTTCGACTGAGATCCCAGTTAGATATTTTCGATAAGAACTGAATAGTTATAATCAAAGGAGACCGCCTTCGCAAGAGCGGTATCCAACCTTTGCTTATTAGCCTCCAGGGAAGAGAAGCACGGCCCCATGTCCTCCAGCGCGGACTACTTTAAAGCTTCTTCATGAAGGATCTCGTCCAGCTGGGCCCTCAGGAGCCTCCAATCTTCCCCCAGTACCCGCAAAGCTTCTTGTAGAGCCTCCGACTGGGCCTCAGTAGCATCCCTAGTACTCCCGATGACCTAGAGCTCAGAGGTCTTCACCTGAAGGTTAGCCTCCAGCCTCTTATAACCCCGACTAACATCCTGAAAGGTCAGTTGGGTAGCCAAGAGAGCAGGAGCTGCCTGAAAAAAAAATGAAGTAAAAAAAAAAAAAAAAAACTATACAAGGAGAGAAGAGTCAAAGAACAATTTAAGGACTCACCTCCAGGAGGTAAATTGTCACCTCTTGCAACAAATCCATTGAATGGAGGGCCGCCAAGGCGGCAATGCCCCTCTCATCCACATGACGAGACACCCATTTGGCGAGCTTTGCCAGAGGGCCCAACTCAGAGGTCGATCCACTGCCCTCCACCTCATGGGCAGAAGCCCCAACATCAGGGCAGAGCGAGCTCCTCCCTCAACCTCGTGAGTAGTAGGAGGTGCTCTCTCGACCCCATGGGTAGAGGACCCCTCCTCGCCAACATGCTCCAGCCCGGGCGGAGCAGCAACATCAACAGCAACAATAACAGTAGCAACAACAGCAGTGGAGGGTGTGGAGGGTACCTCACCCAAGGCAGCTCTGGGCTGCTCAGGGGGGGCCAAGATCTTAGGCGAAGGGTTTATCGCAACCCTAGTTGGCGCCTTACCCTAACGAGGAGCCCCCTCTTTCACCACTATCTTAAGCCGCTCCATCTCGACCGAGGAATGCAGCTTCATCTTCTTCAAGGGGCAAGGCTTACCAGACATATCTGTAAGAACCAAACCAAAACGTAAAAAATAAAAGGAAAAACTCAAAAAATAATGGAGAACCCGACTAAGTATATCATACCTGATGGCATAGGAGCAACCTGGGATATACTAAGGGGTGATCAGCTTCTTCCAATTCTTTGAGCAGGCTTCAACAACCTCACGTGAGGAGAGCTCGGGTTGTACGTGAGAAAAGCCCGTTGTAAAAATCAAGAAGGGGAAAAAGATTAGTATAGGCCCAAACTACGCCCGACCTAGTTTAATTCAACAATTCTCGACATAGAGTCGTAAATTTGGCGGGGACACCGATCGTCGGGTCTACCCACTCCTAGACTTGAAGAACCGTTTATCTTTCCACCATCCTTTATTGGACAAAGGGTTGTCGGTGATGAGAGCCTGACCTTGATTGGCTCAGATAGAGAAGTAATACCATCCCAAGTTGGTGGAGTTAATTTTCACCTTGTACAAATATAGGAACTCACCTACAGACAACTCAAGATAACCGATCTACTACTAGAGAACACAGGTCTCGATCAATGCCCTCCAGGCATTCGGGATCAATTGACCTGTGGCTAACCTTAAGGTAGCGACAACTCTCTAAGTCGCAAGATGCAGGGGTAAACGAAGACCGCACTGTAAAGCTACAACATAAATAGCTAGCTCGCCCTCGCAAGGTTGACTTAGTACCTCCCCTACTTTGGGCACTTGAAGTACCATCGACTCAGAGATCTGATAATCCCTCCTTACTTGGGCCAGATCAGTGCCCGTCATAGTAGACCTGAAGTCACCAATCTCCCTAAACTCAGCAAAAGGACCTCCTGGTCCTGACCGAAGTCCCTCCTCGCTGACTCCCCGAAATTCCATCTCTTCGCCTCACGGCTCCGAGGAGGAAGGGACGGGCCTATTCATCCGGGTGTCCTCGAGGGAATGGTATGAATCATTATGAAAAGCTTCCGACACCGACCAATTACCAGACATGCCCGACATCCCGACCAAAGTCAAAATAAGAAAAGAAATCCTATACAAGCTGGTAAAAAGAAAAAATAGGCCGGAGAAGGGAATATTGCCAGAAAGAGGGAAAGGAGAGGGATTTCCAACTTACCAGAAATTGCCTAGTCCGGTGGAGAGCGAGACAATAAAATGAAAATAAGGGGTTGGGCATTCCTCCCCCTCTTTATATCCATGCCTAGTCTAGCGCATTCATGGCTAGCAATTAATACTCCAGCACGAGAAGCCACAGCGTCTCACCTAAACACCCTCCATACGGACCACGTGGCAAGACTCAACTTGAGAGCGAGCTCGAGCACTGATCCATGGACAGCTGGCACCCAATCGTACACTTGACAATCAAACGATGCCGTCACTCCTGCCGCTCCCAAGAAATGCGGTCATCATTAAGAAATTCGCTTTCGATCCCCATGCTCACCATCTCCTCATCATTTGTCATAACAATAGAGTGACCTGATCTCTCGATTTCCCGACCTACTCAACACCGAGCATAAGTCGGCCCACGATAACTTGCTCCTCGAGGATCTAAAGATCGCTCGAAAGCAAGGGGGCTACTGTTGTGGGTAAAAGTGGACCAACCAGGATGACTCAAGATGGGAGGACGACTTCCATCAAAAGGATTGTTAAGCCATGGCCCACTTGACCTCAAAGCCGAACTGGATCCATCCATCATCAACTACATCTCTAATTCAAGACCAACCTCGAGTTTAGCCGTTCGATCTCCAACTTGATCTCAACTTCGATTCACCTAAGTTGGAGGATGAGCTCGGCTCAAGTTTGAAGTCGAGCTCAGCCCTACACACTGACCTAGTGGACCGCCCACCGCCTGAGGTTTACCGGGATATCCCCTTGATTTTCTTTAAGAATCCTGGGAGAACGATTATGCCCCCCCCTCCCAAATCAACTTCCTGGCATTATACGACATCGGGTGGCAGATTCATGACTATATACGACACTGCCTTTAAGAACTCTATATATACATGCCCCTTCTACAAATAAAGGTACACACAACTCTGAGCCTAAAAACCCAATCTTCGACTAGACCCAGATTCCTTGGTCTGATTATGGCATCGGAGGGTCCCATATTTGAGCCAGGGTCTCATTCATCCATTTCTTGTGTAGCTGTTTGAAGGTACTGGGAAGGCTAACTAGTTTTCTGCATCAACACTTATATAAGAGAATGGAATATAATTTCTATGGCAGTGAGAAATAATAACAAGTTCTTCCTAATCTTCTCTTTTCCCTTCTCAATTCCCTCTCAATTCTCATCTTCTTTATTATTCTTTTCTTCTTCCTCACATGTTTTATCAAGGCACATAACATTAGAGATCTAAAAGGTACCTTAACCCATGTGATGTGACAACACACTATAAATCTTGAGGATGATCAATCTCAAAGATAAACGATCTTGATTGATGGCCCACACATTTAGCGACATGGATCACCCTTCGCTCACCTTCTCCTCACTTATCTCTTTACATTTATGCAAAGGATGAGAAGCCTCACTTAATGTTGAGTACAATGAAGAAGGCAAGGATCTTCCTTACTTCCTCTATCATGGTTTGTTTCCCATCATAAAAAAACAAGACCATAACCTTCTCCTATTTATATTAGCCAATTAAGAATATTTTGAACTAATTAGCCTACATTTTACAAAGGAGAGAAAAACCATTTAATGATGGGATTATACGCCCTAACTCTTGGTGGATATTAAGAAAAATGCTAACAACACATATGTAGCAAGGCTAGTGCACTATTTAGGCTGACCACCTAAGCAATCTGCTTTTTCCACCAATTCAAAGTTACAATCTTATCACGTAGGAGATGTTTGTGAAGAGGCCATTCATGTTTGGGCCACCATTTCAGTAGTTTGATCACTAAATCATGAAAACCATCTGGATGTGTTAAAAGCATTTATTATACCTTGGGGAAAAAGGGGATGAGAATGGGAACTAGAATCCTTTACAACACCTGTTATAAGAAGCTCATGCAACACCCAAAATATATGGAGCCCACCTTGATGCTGTCTAACACCCACTCCATTCATCAATTGTAGCACCTCATGCTTGTTGTGCCCAATAAAAAACTAACCTGATTCAAAACCTAGGTGGGCCACTGATGCAGGATATGAAAGCCAAATATAATGTGCAAAATTTTCAGGCTTAAGATTACGTTAGTTAAGAAACAATTACACAAATTCTATATCCCACACAAAAGCTCAACATTCAATCAAAGGGAATCTATGCGGGTTCAGACCTACACATGCTAGGGCTAGATCAATAAAAATTATGAACCAACGATACTCAAAGGGAAGTAAATTCATCACACATGCACAACAATTTGTCCATAATTCAAGGGATTCACCAATTTCAGTTCAGAGAACCCTAGGATTAAAAAGGGACAAACAAATTGAAAATAATGTAATCTAGGGTTAGGGTTATAGAAAATAGGTATGAGAGAGACGAAATAGGTAGAAAATCTGAACCTGACGACAATCTACGCGTGCGAATTGTGGGCCAGGCTTGACGCACATGTGCAGGGGCCTGGCCGCACATGCGAGGGGGCTCCGATTCCAAAAACTAACTCCTTAAGTCTGGTCGGCCAAGGGAGGGATCCAAAACCCTCAATTTTTGAGCTGATCTGATGTGCAGTCTGTGCGTGGTGCTCCGCCGAAGTTTCAGCCCTCCTACAGGGTCAGATTCTGAAATTCTGTTGTAAATGAGAAATTTACTGTAATAAAGGGCAGATTTAAAGCATAAATAATTGTAAGAGATGAGAAATATGGATGGTAGAAGATGAGAGCAAATCGGGATAGATGTGGCTATGCACCACGGTAGTCGGCCCTTCGAGGAAGGGAGGGTTTTGCACCCAATTGGATTTCTACAACTCAGAAGCTCAGAGGAGCAGAAAAATGCAGGAATTTTTATTAATCTTCAATGAGAAAAAAAGATAAGGGGTGCCTATTTATAAGGAAACCCTATACCCAAATACTCGGGTCATGTGCGCAACCTATTGCTTGGTGATGAAGTAATAAAAAATAACAATTAATCAAAGTAATCTAAACCATCTATAATACTCTAAATAACAATAATAAGTAAATCCTAAAATATGAGAATAATTAGACTAGTGGGCCACGATCATGAGAACCCATGGTGGGCTTTACATGGCTATCGGGCCCACTCCAACAAACCAAAAACAGTCCTTTAACTAGGAGGCTTTCTTTGGATGTCGTCATCGATCCAGATCGATGGTGAGATCCTCCTCCTCCTTGTGTATGTGCGTAGGGGGCGTGCATGTGCGCGTGATGTCTCCATCAACTCTCCCCAGCTGCGAAGATTTCGCCACTGGTTCTTCCTCAGTAAGCCACGTGCTGTCCTCAATAAGCCACGTATTGTCTGAAGCTGGGAGTGACTTCCACTTAACAAGGTACTTCTGAAACCCGCCATCCGACGTCAATACTATCTGATGGTCCAGAATATCCTCTATTTTCTTTCTAGGTGTAGGAAGGTTAGGTATGTGAGGTAGAGGTTGGAAAGAAAGGTTGGGAAGAGGTCATGAATCAAGGGACAGATCTGGGGAATCAGGATGGGTGGGCGAAAGGCCAGACAAAGTATCAGTGGTCCCATGAAAAGTAATTAGATCCTCCACATTAAATGTAGAACTAATTCCCATGGAAGGTGGAAGATCTACCATATACGCATTGAGATCGTTTCATTTTATAAGTTTAAAGGGTCCAGTGCTATGCACTTGTAATTTACGAATGGCTCCCTGAGGATACCGCTCGGGCCTAATGCGGACCATTACAGAGTCCCTTATATTGAATTCCTTGAAATGTTTATGTTGGTTTGCAGAAAATTTGTAATGTTCATTACTAGTAGTGATCTTTCACTTGATTTCTTGATGCAATGAATGAATATGATGCGCGAAAGACTCTACAGACTCTGATGGCCTATGGGACAGTGACATATGGACAAGATCAATAGGCTTCCTAGGCTTATAACCAATAACGATTTCAAAAGGACTTAGACCTGTGGACCTATTGACAAAACTATTAAATACAAACTCGGTCATAGGTAGTACAGTGTCCCATGTCCTGATGTGCTCCCCTACTAAACATCTGAGCAAACTCCCTAGGCTCCTATTGACTACCTCAGTCTAACCATCGGTCTGAGGGTGGTAGGCAGAAGAAAATTAGAGCCTAGTATTCATCGTGTACCATAGTGACTTCCAAAAGTAACTCATGAATCGCACGTCTTAGTCAGACACTATGGTTTTTGGTAACCCATGCAGTTTGACGACCTCACTAAAGAACAGCTTGACAATATGAGATGTGTCGGAGGTCTTAGAGCAAAGAATGAAGTGAACCATTTTAGAAAAACGGTACACGACAACAAATATGGAATCGTGTTTCCGAATAGTATTGGAGAGTCCAAGCACGAAGTCCATACTGATGTCCTGCCAAGGGATGAATGAGACTAACAAAGGTATGTATAATCCTATGTTTTGTTTCTTTTGCTTTGTTAGTTGATAAGTACGGCATTGTCCTATAATTTTGGCCACGTCTCGCTTGAGGCTTGACCAATGAAACCTATCCTCTACTAGGGCAATAGTCTTGTCCCGATCGAAATGACCCGCGACCCCTCCTGAATGTAACTCCTAGACAAGAAAATCGCAGAGGGAAGTATGTGGTATGCACAAGCGATCACTCTTAAACAAATACCCGTCTAAAATCAAGTACTTACTGCTAGCTCCTGACGGACTCTCTAACAATGACGCATACACAACTCCAAAATCTGAACATTTAGAATAATCTTCTTACATGCGCTCGAGGCCCGTGACTTCAACACTCATGGAATTGAGTAACGCGACTCAAGGACTTAACACATTGGCATGCTCATTCTCTACACGGCCTTGTGCTTAAGCACAAAAGTGTACTCTTGAAGGAATTAAACCCACTTAGCGTGCCTAGGGTTTAATTTCTTCCGAGAGTTCAGATATCTCAAGGCCTCGTGATCTGAGAATAAAACGAATTCTTGTGGCAATAGGTAATGACGCCAATAGCATAGTGATTGCACTATCGCATAAAACTCTTTGTCATATGTGCAATAGTTTTGCTTTGCCTCATTCAGTTTCTCACTAAAAAAGGGGACAGGGTGCCCTTCCTGACTAAGTACTCCTTCTATACCGACTCCTGACCCGTCACATGCGACTTCAAAAACTTTTAAAAAATTTGGAAGTCGCGTGACTAAAGCTTCGGTCATCTTGACTTTTATCTCCTCGAAGGCCTTCGAGGTTTCCTTTGTCCATTGAAACTCTCCCCTTTTTATGCAATCTGGAATGGGAGCCATGATGGAACTGAAATCTCAAATAAACCGCTTATAGAAGGTGGCAAAGCCGTGAAAGCTACACGCCTCATAAATATTACGGGGTTCAAGCCAATTGACGATGACCTTGACCTTCTTAGGATTCGCTGATACGCCTCCAGCTAACACAATAAAACCTAAAAAGATAACACTAATAGATAAAAACGCATACTTCTTTAGGTTGACGTACAATTTTTCAGCTCTAAGGATCCCACAAACCTGCCTCAAATGGTTGAGGTGTTGTGCCTTGGTCATACTATAAATCAAGATGTCATCAAAGTATACAACCAATAACTTCCCCATGAAGGGCCTCAACACTTGGGTCATCACATGTATGAAAGTGCTTGGGGAGTTAGTTAACCCAAAAGGCATAACTAGCCACATAGCCCATCATTCGTCTTGAAGGCCATATTCCGCTCATCATCAGGGTGTACACGAATTTGGTGATAACCACTTTTGAGGTCTTTTTTTGAGAAGATAGTAGCATTGGTCATCATATCTAATATGTCATCAAAACACGGTATGAAAAACCGATACTTGATTGTGATTTTGTTGATGACCTTACTATCAACACACATCTTCTATGTGTCATCCTTCCTAGGTGTAAAAAGGGCAGGCACGACACACGGGCTCATGCTTTCTCAAATGAAACTCTTTTCTAGGATTTCGTCAATCTGTCTTTTTAACTCAACATGCTCCTTTGGGTTCATTCTGTAATGTGGGAGGTTTGGTAAAGTCGTCCTAGGGATTAAATCAATGACATGTTATATATCCCTCATGGGGGAAGCTCATTAGGTAAATTATCAGGAAAGACATCACGAAACTTATGCACTATCTGAATGCTCTCAGTGGGTAACTCTATGCTAGTCTCAGTACACTTTCCCTAACCACAAGAGTGTATACCATCAAGTCCGCCTCTGTTTCTCGCTCAAAGTCCTTGGCATTTAGAATACGGAGTGGTTTGGACTTGGACTTCGATTCTTTCAATTCTTTTGAGCCGCTCACACCACTCTGTGCGGTAGATTCCTTTCCAGTTGTGTTCTTGGGTGGCAGTAGATTTAGCTTGACCTTCTTGCCCTTGAACCAGAATGTACACACATTTGAACGATCAAATATGGTAACATCCCTGTCATAGAACCACGGTCTACCCAAAATGATATAGTCGACATCTATGGGAACAACATCACACCAAAGTGTGTCTTTATATGATTCAAACTGAATAAGAACAAGACAACGGTGCGAGACTGGAATGAAAGTTTCATTAACCTAGGACACTCTATAGGGTTGAGGATGAGCTTCAAGCTTCAAGCCAAAACGGCTCACGGTGCTAGTCGATCCCATGTTGGCACAACTATCACTATTCACGATTATCTTACAGCTCTTTTCCTCACATTTTGCATAAGTATATAAGATTGTGTTGCGGCGCCAATCATTACTATTCTAGGCTTTACCCAAGGCGCAATGTACAATTGCGAGGGTCGCAGACTCTTCCTTATCACTAGAGATTTCTACTGGCTCATATTCTTCCTCATTACCATCACTCTCCGGGGGCACTACTACTACTTGCCCATTAATAAGAAATACTTTGGTGCTCTTTTTCGTGCCACGCTGGTGGACAAAGTGATCAAACCCTTGACACATAAAACACCTAGTTGCCCCACTTCCACGCGAGCTAGACCCAACAATTTCTTTACCATTATCATCCTTGGGACTGGGCTGAAAACTGTCGGAAGATTTGTTCTGCTACCCAATGTTAGGTTTAGCCCCAGAGGGGTTGGCCTTAGCACTAGAATCGCGAAAGTCAAACTGCCTTCCCACAGATGCTTTGAGGTATTGCTTGACGTCTAACACTATTTAATACAACTATTCAATAATGTTTATGTCTTTGACGAGCAATTCCTTCCTAATATAAGGACGGAGGCCCGTTTTAAAATGAGCAAGGGTGAGTACGGGGTCCTCATTAACCTCACAACGGGTTAAGTACTCTTTGAACTTTTCAATATATTAAAAAATACTCATGGAACCTTGTCGAAGAGATTGTCATTCCTTAATCAATCGTAAGCGATAAGAGAAATGGAGGTACTTTTTCTTAAGTGTTTCTTTCATTTCCCCCCAATGGACTCTTGGGAATTTCCTCGCTCTTTTTTTCTTTTGCTCTACCGTCGCCCAAAACCTATTTGCTTGGCCCACAAGCTTCATCTTGACGAATTAGACTCGACGAGCAAGCATCCGACATGTCATACCAATCAAAATAGTGGTCCATATTTACTAACCAATTTAAAAAGGCTTTAGGGTCCAAGTGGCCATCAAATGTAGATGTATCTACTCTAATTCCCTTGAGGAGTTGCGCATCTGGGTCATATTGATTATGATGTCCCTCGCGGAGTAGGGGCACGAGTGCGCGCCCATGACCAATTCCTTGGCCTAACCACCTACCTGAGATTGAGCATCTTCCCCAACGGTGGAGTTTGCTCTGAGGGAAGTCTCTAGTTGGGTAACGCACGCATTAAACTGCTCAAGGCGTTGGTCCACACGTTGTTCCAAGCGTTTACCCAAAGAATCAACTTGCTGGGTCAACTTGTTTACTGATTCTTTCAATTGTTCCATGTTTAGTATAGGGTGCAAGCCAAAACCACGACTCGTACGTATTGGCATACAACTACTAACTCAACCTAAGGACTTTCTACTGCGACTATATGCATCTAAATGAGACAAAATGATCCTATGAGACTTTATATGAGGAAAATTACACAATGTCACTGAAATTCAGCAAAATAGCTGTTAAACTAAAGGGATAAGAGAAAATTACAGCAATGTGAATTGCTAATTTTCTGATTACAGAAATTTCAACAGTTTATATAAGGATTTATGGACTTCTAAACAACTATATATGATGAGAATGGATGCATAATGGGCATAAGCAAACTAAACCTTAAATATGTAATGCATTTCCCTACAAGAACCCTAAGCTCTGATACCAAAATTGATGCGGGACATGAAATTCAAATATGATGTGTAAGATTTCCAGGCTTAAGATCACGTTAGTTCATAAACAATTACACAAATTTCATATCCCACACAAAAGCTTAACATTCAATCAATGAGAATCTATGTGGGTCTAGACCTACATATGTTAGGGCTGGATTAATAAAAATTATGAACCAAGCGATACTCAAAGGGAAGTAAATTTATCCACATATGCACAACAATCTATCCCTAATTTAAGGGATTCACTAATCTCAGTTCAGAGAACCCTACGATTAGAAAAGGGGCAAACAAATTGAAAATAATGCAATCTAGAGTTGGAAAAATATGTATGAGAGAGATGAAATAGGTAGGAAATCTGAACATGACGACAGTCCACGTGTGCGAACAGCGGGCCAGACTTGACGCACGTGCGCAAGGGCCTGGCTGCACGTGCGAGGGGGCCCCAATTCTAAAAACTGACTCCTTGAGTCTAGTTAGCCAGGGGAGGGCTCCAAAATCTTCGATTTTTGGGCCGATCCGATGTGCGGTCTGTAAGTGGTGCTCTGCTGAAGTTTCAGCCCTCCTGCAGTGTCAGATTCTAGAATTCTGTTGTAAAGGAAAAAATTGCCGCAATAAAGGGCGGATTTAAAGCGTAGATGATTATAGGAGATTAGAAGCATGGATGATAGAAGATAGGGGTGAATTGGGATAGATGTGACTTCGCACCACAGTAGTCACCCCTTTAAGGAAGGAAGGGTTTCGCACCCAATTGGATTTCTACAACTCAGAAAGCTTAGAGGAGTAGAAAGATGCAAAATTTTTTATTAATCTTCAATGAGAAAAAAACATACAGGGGATGCCTCTTTATAAGTAAACCCTATACCCCAAAACTCGCGTAAAGTGCGCAACCTATTATTTGGCGATGAAGTAATAAGAAATAACAACTAATCAAAGTAATTTAAACCGTCCATGATACTCTAAATAACAATAATAAGTAAGTCTTAAAATACGAGATTAATTAGACTAGTGGGCTACGAACCCATGGTGAGCTTTACATGGTTATCGGGCCCACTCTAACAAACCAAAACACAGTCCTCTAACTAAGAGGTACTCTCTGGACATCGTCATTGATCCAAATCAATGGTGGGGTCCTCCTTCTCCTTGCGTACGTGCGTAGGGGGGGCATGCGTATGCGCATGATGTCCCCATTAGCCACACCATGATAACAATGTAAAATCAAGCCCCAAATGTCTAAATTCGTTTGATGTGCCAAACCCAAAACTAAAAACAAGCTAATCCTTTGGATCTTTTCATCCCCGTATGCTCATCTGATGAACAATTTGGACAGTATATAAATAAAGTGGTGACTCAGGAAAGGTTTTATGGTGGGCGTCCTCATCCTCACTATTCCTAGTGGTATGGCCCACTTGAGTTTTTATCAACTTGATTTTTCAGGCTCAATTATTAAATGGTGTCGCAATTGATGGTATGAGTGGATGTCAAATACACATACAGTGACCCTAGTGATCTTGAATGTTGCAGGCCTTTTCTTACAAGATTTTCATCCCAAAAATAGGCATAGCTAGTGATAAAAAGAAAGTGTTAGTCCATTTATTTCGTAGTTGAAGTGATGGCACTCATTGTTGCATAGAGCAAGGCTTGTGTGTCGATCCAACACCACATAACTCGATGCTGTTGGGATGTGAAGGAATTTAATTAGGCCACATGTTGTTATTAGAGATGGAGTTACTCAAAGTATGTTTGAAAATGAACCAAGTGAGAAAAATATTAAGTTGGATGAGGCTTAATGTGGCAAGATTTGATTGAGCCAATTTATGTAAGTTATTAGAAATGAGGATCCATAGCTCAAGTGAGAGACTGAGTGAAGATACCTTTTTTCAACACTGAGGTCTTAATATTGATTCCTCAGTGGGGTGACTAACAGTGGAGTGTATACTAACAAGCTAATCCAAAAATCTCGCCTCCGGGTTTCATCTATTTTATATTTGAAAGTAGTTAGGTGGAGCTCATCTCTAATAATGACATGTGGTCCAATTAAATCGTGCCATCTACCCAAGGGCAAAAGGGTGGGGTCCACTACTTTGACCAGCGCAAGGCCCTATGCGATCTATATTTGGTGGGCCACAAACCACCAAACCGGAAAATTGTTTGGGAGTCTCAATTATTGCCATTTATTCTATTGGAAAAGGCACTTCCTACCGTCTGAGGTCCGTTGGCAGACGGCTTTCCCATCTTCATTCCATAATCCACAGTCCCTCGAGACAATCGGAAGTACCATGCATCCACACTATAGCTACACTTGTAAGATACATGGACCAGATCCAAACCGTTCATGTCGTGGGTTAAGTACTAAATGGACCCCAGTACAAAAATCACACGCTTTAAACAATTCTAATTCTTGAATATTTAAAGCCTATTAGATGGTTAGGATGGTCCAGTCAAAGCAACATTTTATTACTGGCCAATCAAAAGGATATCTGGCATGGGTACACATGTGACACGTGTACAGTACATGATTTGGGGGGCATGAAAATGACATTCCTCCACAAGAACTGGACCAACTGCCTCAAACATGTACAGAAATGACTATGATTAATTTGCCTTTTAACCATACTATATTTGTTGGAAATTTTGGGCCAAAACAGTATTGGAATGTAAGACTAAGAAATTAGTGTGTTGAAGCATTTCTGCATGGCTGTACCAATGAAAATGACATTTCAAGTCTCTTTTTCTAACTTTATTTCACCCTCTTGTCATTTTTGTCCCCATCACATGGCCCACTCACAAAGACTAGCAGCAGCACACATCCATGTCACTTTTCTCCAATCTTTTCCTTTCACTTCTGTCTCTCAGGAGTGGATCGGGTGTTGTCCGAACCCTTATCCTGTGGGGCCACCTTGATGAATTTGTTGTATATTCATGCTGTCCATCCTCTTTTTCATATCATTGTAGGACGTTATCCCAAAACTTAAGCAGATCAAAATATCCGGTGACCACACCACTGGAAAAAGTAGTGAATGACCCTTAAAAACTTTTTTATAAGCCACAAAAAGTTTTGAATCCAGCTGATCTTCGTATTTTCTCTTCATCCAGGTCTGATCGACCTTATCAAAGCGTTGGGTGGAAAATAAGGATTACAGATCTGCTTACGGTGGGCCCTGGAAAGTTTTTAATGGTGGGCATTCAATCACTACTCTTTCCTTTGGTGTGGTCCATGTGAGATTTGGATCTGCTTAAATTTTGGTACCAACTCCTAGAATGGGCTGTAAAAACGAATGGACGGCATGGATACACAAAAAATCATCAAGGTGGGCCCACAGTAAGCGTAACACACACTAATATGTTACCCGGGTAACACGCTTCCCTCTCTCCCTCCCTACGTACGCCAGCGGGTATGACACGTGCAACACACGTGGTGAGATTGGACTCGGGAAAGAGATAGGGACGGGTAAAGGTGCGAGTGGGGTCTATTCCCAGGTTTCGGCCTACTCGTTCGGCTATAGATAGGCTTTTTGTTGGCAAATAATATCTTAGCTGTAGATTGCCAAACTGTCACACCCTCCAAATTACCCAAAGATCCTTTTCTTTAATTTAATTCTTATATTTGAAGTTCCACAGTCTAAAAACTAGTGTGTGTGTGTGTATATATATATATAATTTTTAGTGGCTGAAAAATGTATTGCACTGCTACGGTTCTCTTTAAAAATAGTTGTGGCTCATCGTCCTCACATCGGCATTGAATCTTCATAGGTAGGGATTAGGACGTTCCAAAATTAACATAGCTGAACCTAAACCAGATTTTTGAATGGGTGAATTTGGAATGGACGTAACAGAGGCGTAACCTAGGCCCAAATGCTCTTCTGATTTGAGAGTTTCTACAATATGTTCTTAAAATTGAGGCTCCATGACTCAGTGATCCAAACCGTTTTTGCAGGATTGGACCATGGATGGCAACAAAGGAGATAAGAAAATACAGCCCTTCAATACGACATCCATCAGATGGGAAAATATTCAGCAATGATCTGCATTCAACTAAAAGGGCCAGATATCTTATGGATGCCAATATGTGGTTTTTGTGTGGATCAATCTCAGAACCGACCCATGAGATTATGGGTGGATCTTGATCCTCTTGTACCCATAGTTCAAAAACACTGACTGAACATCCAGGCAGGTCAGGTCAACAAAGAAGCTTTCCCAAACCTTTATCTGACTCGCTCCATATTCAATAAGGGCTCCCGTTTGGATACTACCAAATAAGTAACTTCAAAAAAAATAATACTTACATAAGTTAATAGGTTATTTTTCTTAAATAAGTTAGTTTGATTATTAAAATTAAATAAGTAGCTTTTTAGAAAAGTTAACTTACTTTTTTATTGCTTTTCAACTTTCAAGAGTAATTTATCATTTTTACACGTCAACTTAGAAAATCATTTAAAAGATTCTTTGGATGCCTATAAAATCATTAAGCTATAATATGATTTCAGGTAATCTAATTATAGGTGTAAAGTGTTTACAAAGCTTGGAATGGTAAATCCTTTAAAAATAATGAAATGACATATAAAATCTTCATTTAAGATAGATCATTGGAATAAGTCCAACCCAATAAAACTTGTGACCAATCCTCACTTCAAACAAATAATTTGGTGGGCGACATAAGTGGGCCCACTAATCCAAATTCCCTTTAAGTAATATTTATAGGCAATTGGTTAATTTTTCTTAAGGTTTGAGATTATCTCAACCATTGGATTTAAAAAGCCCATTCTATTATGAATAAATACTTTCGATTTATGTGAGGGAGTTAATGGACCATGCTAGATCTAAGCCCTTCATGATAAACCCTTTACACTGATGGACGTCTTAGGTTTTTAGGTTTCTCAAGCATTGTACCATCCTTTGGGTTTGATAGCATCTCAACCATGGGAGGTTTCAACCCTATAGAGAGAGAGAGAGAGAGAGAGAGAGAGTCCATCCAAGCTTCTTATTTTTTTTTTTTTTCCTTCCTTTTTGGGTCCTTGCATAGTTGTTCCTACTTCTAAAATTTTTCAAAAACAAATAGTGGTTGCCTGGAATCTCTTTTCCTGTTATCTAAAACATAACACAATTTTTTCTAATGTTTCACATTACAACTAAAAGCTTTAATAAGATTACAGCCTCTAATCTATTTATAAGCAAAATATGCATCCAAACGCAACTTCTAATCAAATTTCCACTTAGAAACTTTATAGGCATTCAAATGACCCCTAAGGAAATATACTCTTTGTGGCCATGAACCACTTCTAAGTTCATGAGATTGAAAAATCATCCAAAAAATGAGCAGATGATCCAGTGGGTCACACATGATGATGGCCTATATCAAGGTGGTCCCACATGATGGACGATCTACATCAAAAGTCCACCCCTAATGACGAATGGCCCACATCCAAGGTGAGCCCCGCATGATAGGGAACCAAAATTGAATGTGGGGCTGCACATGATGGGCAACCCATATCAAAGGTGGGCTCCACATGATGGGCACCGTAGATGGATGATCCACATCAAGGTGGGCTCCACGTGATGGACAATCCACGTCAAAGGTCAGCCTAATGATTAGTGGCCCATATCCAAGGCAGGTCCCATATGATAGATGACCTACATTAGAGGTGGATCCACATGGTGGACGGTCCCATATGATAAACGACCCACATTAGAGGTGGATCCACATGATGGATGGCAAACATCAAAGGCTGGCTCCACATGATAGGCAGTGGATATTGAAGATGGCCCTACATGATGGACAATAGCATTGATGGTGGGCCCCACATGATGGATAACTAACATCAAAGGTGGGTCCTACCTAATAAACTGTGCACATGATAGGTTGGCCCCTAATGATGAATGACCCACAACCAAGGTGGGCCCTGCATAATTGATGGCCTACATCAAGGGTGGGGTCCACACAATGAACGATACACATCAAAGGTTGGCCCCACATGATGAATGGTGGATGTGAGGGGGACTAAACAAACTTTCAAGATAATTACTTATGATGTTGGAAACCAAATATTTTTTTTTCTTTTTGGAGGATAAGTGTGTTGTTTCCCAAACATATATGCTGATCAAGTAGAAATCAAGATAAGCTACTTATAAGCTACTTATGGCATAAGTAGCTTATCTAAAGTAACTTTTGATCCAAACTTCCCTAACTAAATTAACAGATTTAAAATAATGGCAGATATTTAAGGTAGGTATGAATATGAAAACTTGGCAAAGAAGTCAGACGGACAATGCTTGGTGCATTGGTACAAGTCATGCCAAGTAGCATTAAGTTAACTGAGTCAATGACTGAATAAGTCATGTGGCATCAGAACTCAGTCACAATCATGAACAACTTCCCTCATGACTCAGGCTCAAAATCTCGTCCAATGAAGTTGACTCAGCCAGGTTTTTAAGTCAAGTCATTGACTTCTAGAGCTATGCTTGTACTCAGACCTAATCCAATAAGTAAATGGGTCAGCTTATTTTCACTTGGACCCAATTCAAACTGGACCAGATTTTATGGTGGGAATGATTAAATGGGTTGGTTCTAGGGATCCCTTGGGCTACCCCAGACCCTTTTTGCACCCTACCTGTTGGTGATCATTTCCCCTTCTGCTCTCCATCAATTGCTGCATGTCTACTTGCTCAACATAACGGGGATGATCAGGTGAAAAATATATTAATAAACCCGTGAATTTTATAGGCATCCAATCAGATCTCATTGGAAATGGATAGTGGACCCAACTTGATCTAACCACATCTTAAAATGCCAAAGCTGTTTGTACCCCACTATTCATCACCATCCAACTGGAAAAGCTTGTTACTAAGAGGTCTCTATCCACATGTTGCATGTTACAAAGAGCCCTGGTTGGGCCAGTGACCAGCCTACCAAGAGCCACATTTCCTAACGAGTGTGCAAAATCACCGCAGCAGGTCCACAGTGCATGTACCTTGGTCAAAATAAAAAGAATGATCTGCCCATCAAGTAAGCAACAAAAGAACGAAAGAAATGGACCCATCGAGTGAGCAGATTGGCATAATTTTCAGGCGAAGACACATACACAGGTGGGGACGCCTGATGATCGCCAACAAATCTCACCCACATTTCTCAAGAACAAAAATAAAGGACCTCACACAAGGTTGGAGACGGGTCATGCCTTGTGTGGGTCCCAGCCAGCCAATAACAGTAGAGGGCAACCCACCCAAAAAAGAAAAGAAGAATTTTTTCAGAAAAAAACAGAGACAGATTTGGACTTATCAACATAACCAACCAATCATACAAAATGAGAAGGATCCAATGAAGAAAATCTCAGTGCCTTCAGCCTCTCCTTCTATTAGTTCTTGTGGCCCGTTTACTGCTGTTTCTTGAAGAAGAAGACTCTACTGGTATTGGCAAGATCGTACCTTCCTTAATCTCATCCGAGTTAGGCAGCTGCTCCAATGTCTTCTGCCCTTCTATGTACACCATTAGATCTCTAAGCTGCCACAAAATTCAAGCAAGAGCGAGTTAAGCTGCAACCACCATACATGAGGGATAGAAATTGTTGAGTTTTAATGAGTGAGGTTGATGGTTCATTGATGGGATATCCAAGGTGATGGTATCCCAAAAATCTCCCCAATGGGATAGTCCTGATCAATGAGTTAAACTCAGGCTGGACCCTAACCTGTTTTTCGTGGGTTCCAACTTATCAGATCCATTCCAACTCAATTTGTCCCAGGAATATAGTCAATTTAAACTTAAAAAAAACAAAAGGAATTAACAAGCTTGTTTTCCAAGCAGAGGTTGCTGGTTCAAACTTTTTGCACTATTGGTTCACTGGTTTTGCCTAGCCCATTTTTGGGGCTAGTTCTGGTCCAAATAGGTCCAACCACCCAGTCCGAGCTTCTTCTTCTTCTTCTTCTTTGTGATGAGAAGATGACTAATATTCTTTAAACCAAAAAGATCTCGAAACATTTCAGGAGGTGACCCTCTTGTCACCATCCTTGGGAAAATAAAAGGCAAAGCACAATAAAAATTAAAGCAGAAAAGGACACAAAATCCCTTAGCTCAGGACACCACCCAGAATCTCCAGAGTCCCAATCCCCCATGAGGTCAGAAAACAAGCAGCCATGATACTGGGACCACACTACGGCCCAACTAATTACCATTGCCGAGATATTCCTTTTCATACTTGCACATGAAGCATAATTATTCTAAAAAATCTTGCGGTTTCTCTCCTTCCAAATTCCTCAAGAATGACAAAGAAAATGAGAATCCACAAGATTCTCTTTTGATTGATGGCCACTCCGATCGGAGTTTTAAACACCAATGCTGGCCCCTTGATTGATGGCCTAGATATAGATCTTTAAATAAAAATGCAGCAATTGTCCATTCCATTCAGAAAAGTGCAAAAATCAGATCAGCTTGCATCTTCAAATTTGGTATATGGGCATAATAAATCCACAGCGGGGTGAAGCTAATCAGATCATTGGACTGGATCACCTGACCACAGGCCCCCACTTGTACAAGCTCTTGACCAGGGAGAACTGTGCAAACCCTTGGATCAATGACCCCATATATATATATATATATATATATATATATATATGGGAAAAGGTTCCATGTGGTCAAGCTCATGGGAACTTCCCATGAGGTCTAGTTGTGTGGGCCCACCGTGATGCATGTCGAACATCTACCCCATCAGTCAGATGCACCATTCCATGGTGGGCCTAGGGCTTAAAAATCAAGTCAATCTGTGACTTGTGTGGGCCACACCACATACAAAAGTTGAGGGGGGTTACCCTCTCCATTAAAACATTCATAATCATTTGTTGGGCCCACCGAGATGGGGTTCACAAATCCAGCCCATCCATTATGTGTGTCCCACTTGGATTAGGGGTCAGACCAAGTTTTAGACGCACACAAATTTCAGGTGGGCCCTACCAAGTGCTTTTATATGTTTTAGGAATGTCTTCAGATGATTTTAGATGGTATGGCCCACCTGAGTTTCGTATACGGCTGATTTTTGGAATATCCCATAATTTAAAGGGGACCCATCAAATGCACGGTGTTGATGTTTGACATACATCATCGTGGGGCCCACACAGCTCGACCTCGTGGGAAGTTCCCATGAGCTCGACCGCATAGAACCTTTTCCTATATATATATATATATATATATATATATATATATATATATATATATATATATATATATATATATATATATAATTCCTAAAACACATCCTTCTAAAGGACAATATGTAAAGAAGAAAATTTAGCACAAGCCTAGTCAATGAGACAGGATACTGACACCTTAACTCTCCATAAAAAGAACTAAATGTACCTGTTCTTCCAAGTCAAGTATCTTTTCATCTCTCAATCTAACAGCCATCCGTTCCCTGCAAACCAATTTAGGCAATTATGTATAAAACAAAAGTATGGTGTTCAAAAGTTGAGGTTGAATCTCCATACTCAACTATAATAGAAAACAGTATTTTACATATGCACAAATGCACCTCTATAAGTGGCCACATGCACCAACATGGCACGTACATGTTGATTACCTGGCTGAAAAACAGGCTGGTCCACTCATGCACGTTCATTGTGGACCATTGGCAATTTCTTTTAAACAGTCCATTACTTCCATACATGTGGCTGCACCTGATGAATGAACAGATCTGGTTTTTGAGCAAGGTCCATGTATGCAGTGTAGCCTGCCTCATGAACAGCTCCAATGCTCTACACAATGATGTGGAATGAGTTATGACCTGGCCACATTTTGCAGAGCAAGATGCTTGTTGCACCTCGCGATATGCAGATGCAGGAAGTACCCTATGTTTCTGTCCTCAAAAAGCGGCTGAGAACAAGTACCCGAGAATAACAGACTCGGCACATTCATACTTAAAAGCAGTGACTCATGGGTCTGTGCACATTCCATAACATCCACCAACTTCCCAAATGTGCCCTTAATCCACACGAAGGAGGGGGAATTGTGGCTCTGGTGTATCAGCAAACTGTAGCATATGGTCTTCTAATGCAGAGCACTGGATACAGGTCCATCGCATGGTTCAGTGATCCAAATTGTCAGTCTTATTTGGTCTCACAGTGGATTGGGTGATGCCTGTAGATCTACCAGATTGGAAGATCCCAACCCATGATATTTGGATTATTTTCTGTTGAATGAGGACCAATACGGTACTTTCCCCATAACTCTCTATTTGCAGGCCTCTGATCCACAGGATCTTTGAATCTGGAATGTTTTGGACACATCCCCATCCATGGTGGGACCCACTAGATCAAATGTTTAGTGGTTTGAATATCAGAACTGCGGGTCCCATATGGATGGGATGGTGGATGTTGGAAAACTGCATGTTCGCTGATGCAAAGAACGCTAATTCACCCACTGGGGAATAGGTCCCTGGCAATCAGGCTTGAGGAATCATATACTCATCATCCCAAGGATATGCATAGTATCCCCAGGATATCGTTTGGTACAAGCGGAGCTCATGCTCCGTAATCCAGGGCATTCATATGGTGAAACCCAGCGTTAATGTTATATGACAAAGTTTCCTTCAACTGACAATCATAACCCCTTCAATGGAATAGGTCAAATTAAAAGCACTGCAGATGTTGAAAGAATAAACACTAACTTGTGATAAGAATTTGAGGAGCTAAAAAGAACTAATAGACATGAACATGTAACTAGAATATGATGACACTGAAACTTTTAAAAAAAATCATGGTGGACTAAAAAAGCAGATGAAATCATGCCAAACTAAGAGTGGAGAATGAGTTTTGAGGTTAGTGGCAATC
Source organism: Magnolia sinica (assembly GCF_029962835.1). Taxonomy (NCBI): domain Eukaryota; kingdom Viridiplantae; phylum Streptophyta; class Magnoliopsida; order Magnoliales; family Magnoliaceae; genus Magnolia; species Magnolia sinica. The sequence continues at coordinate 20,495,154 of NC_080581.1, forward strand.
TGGGAAGCTGAAAAATATGTAGACGCCCAAGCCATAAATTTTGCATTGTGCAGTTTATACATAAAACATAAGGAAAGTTTTATATAGATGAGCTAGGTGATATGTTGAGGGCCAGTAATAAGTCATCATTAGACCAGTATTGATTTCCTCTGCAAGCAAAATGCGATATATATTGACGTGCCTACCCACAGGTCGCTGTCTCAGAAATTCAATTTAAGACTTTAGGTTATGAAATTATGCAAGCTCTTGATCACCATCATCATGAGTGACCAAAGCACTTGTAGTATGCTCAAATGCCAGTGAAGCATTCCATCAAGGCAATCTTACAGTAACCACCAATGCCACCATAGATGAATCTGATAAACTGATCATGTCCCCTTTCAGGAAACATGTTTCCGCTGCCAAAATTCCATAGGTCCTAAAAACCCAAGAGACAGATCCCATAATAAAGAAACTACATCTGGAGGTAGGTGATGTAGTTACCAGCTTGAACCCACAAGATAAGGAACAGGAAATTGAGTGCTTGAGGAGTTTCAGTGAGTAGGCAATCAATTGATCAGGCTAAACTGGCTCCCAAAATAACACACCATACACCTGCTTATCTCAAAATTTCAAGCCTGAAGCAGAAGTTATACACTTTTCAACAACACACTCAACATAGATCCAGTGATAGAGGCAACAGCAATTTGAAGTGTTAGCTATTTAGTTTCCTTTCCTATGAAAAGGAATTGATGGTACTGTTTAAAGACACCTTTGTAGTTGTCATTGTAGATAAGATGGGTACCTCATAGTGTTTATACGATCTCTCAAATACAAAGTGGTGAATTGCAGTCCACCCTAGCACCTCATCAATTCACCTCAAAACATGGGAACAGCGGAATAGAGACATTCCACTGTGAATAAAGTCTATGGAATGTACAATGAACTTAAAAAGTTTACATGATTTTCCAGCCCTTTCTTTATATATCATCCCTCAACTTCAAAGCGATCCCTTGATTTCCAGCGTCTGCACTTTAGTAATGACTTAACCGTCTCAAGGTTTTTCCATTCAAATCTTTCTGTTTGACCAATAAAAAACATCTGCTTGATGCCATTTTCTTCTAACCATGAGACTAGCCTGACTTCCAAATTAGCAGACACGTTATCATATTCTTGACATCTTGGAGCAGGTGCATACCATTATGCAGCACATTGTAGCTTGCAGCTGATGTTGGAAAATTATGGGGGATCTTTCATATTTGACTTTGGGGGTTGATGTGACATCTGGGGTTGGAAGGGTTGCATTCTACTTTGACAAACTATTTTCTTGATTTAATGCTACTCCTTACATTGATGAGAAACGAAGAAAGATTCCCCATTGCATAAAGTACGTAGCAAAGGGTTCCCGAGGATGCTTCTTTACGAGGTTTTGCAGTCCTGAATGATAATATACATGTATCATAAAGGCTACTCTCATCTGGAATGGGTGGCATCTCTTTAAGGATTTTACTAATGTTGTGGTGTTTGGATACATGGAATCCAAGGGAAAAGAAAGGAAAAACAATAACTATCCAATTATGATGTCCATGAGAACTATTAAAACATGGATTCCAATTTCGAGTTTTTGTTTGCATTGCAAGTAAAAATCTCATATTCCTCTCACAATACTAACCTACTTTCTTGTGGCAAGAATCCAATTTATGGAAAAGTGTAATGATTGCTGGGTGGAATCCACCCTTTTCTTTGCTATCCAAAGAACACAAACTGTCACATCAACAGAAAACCCTTTTGCTTGTTTATTGTTTGCCACAGAATCCATGGTTTCCAGACATGGCCTAAGTGGAAATTGACCATCCACATCAATAACCGATGCACGAACCTTCTAACAAGGTGCAGATTCTGCTTCGGATTGCACTTCAGATTTGCACCCCCATTCCCCATTCCTAGCTGTTTAGACCTGTGAATATTTTAATCTGACACTAATCTAGCACCTGAAATTGTTACTACTTTGCTTCATGATTTGTGCAACTATATGATAGCCATCCAATGAAGAGAAATTTTCAACAACATACACATGAATCCATTGGGAAATATGGCTGTAACCAGTGTTTTAAATATCAACGACATCAGCCGATATATCTCACGATATATCTTGTATCCCACCTGTGCAATTCGAAATACATTGGTAGTGCTAATACATCCCACCTATTTGATCCAGTGAGCATTTTTTATTTTCGATCCATGTTTTTGGTGTAAATCACGTTGAACCAGTGTCAAATGGTTACAAATCTATGATTCTTCATGTTTTCCTTAAAAAATCACGGATTTGGAACTTCGATTTCAAGATTTGGGGGAGATGGGTCAAGTTGCGGAAAATTAAGAAAAATCAAAATTTCTCAATTTCTCGAAAATCAGTTGCAATCTTTGTATCCAAACACAAAATTAAACATGTATGTAACCTGATCTAATGATTCTTCTTTTGCTTTCGAATGCATTGCTAGTGTTTCCATACATGTCTTCTTACGTTTATAAATTAATGAATAGACTTTGAATATACTTGAATCAGTTCAGTTGGAAAGCGCACAAATTAGGACCCCATACAAAGGAAACCCCTATTATGTGCACTTTTTTTTTTGTAATGTTTTGATTTCTAAGTGTATTGATGTCTTTTTCAACAATCCATGAAGTTTCTTTGAAAAATTCGACCAATTTCCCAATGTTCCCATGTTTCCCAACAACATCGATACATTATGCGATACAGCCGATATATCCCATGCAATAACTGATATGTATCCATATCCCAAGGGTGCGATACATTACATGATAACGATATTTAAAATATTGGCCGTAACCCAACGAAAGGTGAAAACAAGATCCAACAATGATGTCCTTGATGACTTCCTTCCACAACCACATTTACTCAAAACTGTCATGGTTCATCAGTTCAGTCTTCTATAAGATTGAAAATGTAGTGGTGACATGTGAAGACATCAACACTTCATCTTTCAAGATTAGTTGGATACCTGACAGCCGTATCCTTTTCCTGCTACCAAGCATCTTGTGAAACTTATCAACTAAAAGCCGTTTGCGGCAATTGCAATAGAAATTCCAGTGATCCAACTTGTATGGCCATTTTGTATGGTCAATGACACAATTATGGCAGTTCAATGAAGTCTTTGATGAGTTTCCTAGTTAACAGGGCATCCAAAATCATAGCATCTCAGTCATGTCTATAACAGCATGAAGTAAACTCAATCCCCTTTCCATCAGCACATGTGACCAATATTGAAGTTAGGTCTCCTTATGCCAATATCACTTTGTTTCGTTGCTAAAAAATGAGGATTTATGAGGGGATGGCGGACACACCTTTCTTCAATTTCCAGAATCTTTGCTCTCCATATCTCCTGGTTTTTCATAAGATTCTCATTGATCTACAAGCAGGAGCAAGACCATGTTATGTAGTATGTACTAATTAAAATGATCAAAGAACTAGAAATAAACTAATAATGTATACGCACATACCCTATCAGATTATTCAAGTTACAAAAACTGCAAAACCAAATTCTCAACATACTCTGCGAGATAAGAAGAGGAAGGTACTAACCTCATCGAGAAATTTCTTCTCCTCAGCACATTTGTCAAGCTTGCATTGTATCTTCAGAAGTTTAGAACCTACAGCCTTCTCAACAGCTTCAGAGATTTCTGTGTCTGTTTCCTCCTTGACCTCTAGCAATAGCGACTCATAATACTGCCATGTAAAGAGATGTAACGATAAATACAACAGAGCACCCAGAAACATATTCAACTTTTGGTTGTGGTGCACAGTATTCTGAACTCAAACCCTTCTCAGGGATGAATAATGATTATAAAATTTTATAATGTCCACATGCATATTCACTCAAATTTTCCAGTTGGCATGGACTTGGGACATCGAAGGTCTGCATCAGGTAGGCCCCAGGATTGCGACGACCTGACTCGGAAAAAGGTCAGTGCGCTCATCAGATGGATCACGTGTGTACGTTCAATGTAGACAGCCGGTAACTTTTTCAAACCATCCATTGCTCTCATACATGTGTCCAACCTGATGAATTGAATAGTTGATTTTTGGACCATGTCATCTACATGGCAGGGCCCATCTGAATGGCAGTTTAATGTCCCACTCATGTACCGAATTTGTCACCAATGACCAAATGTGAAGGTGTATGTCATGGGTGCTTGTGGGCTTAGAAAAGCATTTATAACTACAGAAAGTTTTTAGTATCATGTTTTGTGAGACTAAGTAAAACATCAAACTGAAACATTTGATAGCTAGTAAGAAAACATGTCTTCAAAATCTATCATTCACATAAAGATGGTCAATATACATACTTTTCTTTGGTTTTCAAGCTGGGACGTAAGGAGGTCATTGTACTCGTCAACAATCTGCCAAAATAATTTATGAGATTGAATGGAACATTAAACCCAAAAAAAAGGGGGTAAGAAAAAAACATTAGAAGGAATTTTAAAAATTTCTGATTGTTATGGAATTCACATTCCGGAGCCTTTTGTTAAAATGTTTTCATTTTAACTACCTCATTAAGTTTCATGCTAATGGTAGTCGGATTAAGTGAGATATTTTTCTTAAATGACAAAACTGGCCTTTCCTCTCAGAAAAAGAAAACTATTAATAAAAGAAACCTTTTCGTAAGGGACTGCACTAACCTGACTATGCATGATCACGTGAAGGGTGGGCCTACAACTAACTGAGCAACACAGGGGTAGAATGTGCATCAGATCCAGCCCATCCATCAGGTGTGCTGCCACATGTTCACCCTGGATCCAAAAAATAAATCTAACCCAAGACTTCGGTGGGCCACACCATAGGGAACCATTTACAACAATGGCTAAAAACTCTAAATTCATGTGGTGTGTCCCACACAAGGCTTTGAATGTCCACATATTTGGGAATCTGATCATCCTGGTATGGCATGTCGGATGAGTAGATTGGATAGCATACACACCACAGTGGACCCCACACACAATTTGGATGGTTTTAATGGTGGGACTGCCCATCTCAACTGCCCTGCATTGTGTAGCCCACCTGAGCTTTGTTGACCTAAGTTTTGGGCCCCCGTCCAAACATAGGGTGGTGCACCTGATAGATAGGAAGGATCTTATCTACATGAAGTCATCCATCCACATCAGCAAATTGTCACACCCCCACATGGCCACGCATAGTCACACAAGCAGCGTAACTCTTGTAGGTACATGCGGCATGCTGGGCACATATTACTATAATCCCAGAAGCTCTATGGGGCCCACTGTTATATCCATGTGGCATCCACTCCAATCTGTTTTGCCAACTCATTTTAGGATGTAAGCCAAAAAACGAGGCAGATTCAAAACACAAGTGGGCCATTTCACTGGAAATAGTGAGGATTGGCCACCCACCATTGAAACCTTTGTGGGGGCTACAGTGATGTTTATATGCCATCTAAACCGTTCATTAGATTATTACCACTAGAAGGAATGGAAAACACAAATGTCACCCTGATGCAAAACTTCACTAGCTCCCAAGAAGGTTCCAGTGATAGGCGTTCAATCCCCACTGTTTTTCGTGGCATGGCCCACAAGTTTTGAATGTGTCATTTTTTGGATCATGTAATAACATGTGCTTGAAAAACTGATGGTCAGAGTGGACGACACACCTGTAGGCAAGGTTACAGGAAAATCGCATCCAAGCATGGTTCTGTAGTTTTTTGCAGCATCTATTACAGGGAGTTGTTGCATAGATCTATGGGGACCACTGAGATGTTGATGCGGACATTAGTGGTGCACCCTTTAGAGTGTACCAGAGGAGGAAGCGTCACCGACAGATTACCGGAGCAGAGGAGTCGATGTGGATGGACGTTGGGTCCATCGGACCCATTTTCTAACGTGTTACAAGTGCATGAGCGGTATGACCATACCCTGACCATAGATCCATAGGTCGGATTTCACACTCTACCACACGGGTGTTTTAGTTTTAGGCGTTTTTGTTCTTTTTCTTGTTTCAGGGCTTTATTACACTTTCTTTATTTTTTCATATTTTTGTTATTTTTCTTGTTTTCAGGGGCTTTAGTGCACTTTTACTTTTTTCATAGCTTATATATACGTTATGAGAAACCATATTTTCATTATTATTGAATGAATATAAATTTGTATCTTTTCTTCCTCTTTATTCAAGAGATTAGAGTTTCAGGATTGACCCTTGGGTGTTGAGGATTCCACCCCCGATTTCAGGTTTCTTTCTTTCTAGATCTTCGAGGTACAGGAAAATGTAAGAATCATCCTCCTCCTTTTCTATTGACGACAAAAGGACGTGTACTTTCTTCATCTCGAACCCTTCATTCTTCACCCCTTTCGTTCCTCTCTAGAAATCTCCTTTCTAGTTTGAATGGAAAAGATGGATGGTTAGTCAGTAGAATCAGATCCAAACTTGATTGTGGATTGACTTATGCTAGATCTAAGATATCCTCATATCCCTAGGTCCTCTCTTTTTACCGTTAACACGATTTTATGCTAAGGGGCATGATCCTGATGGAATAACTTCATCTTTGTGTTGAAATTTACCTAATCTCTTTGATTGGAAACGGTTAGTTGATTCGTGTATTTATTTGAACGCTCTTTAACCTGATTATACATGCATATAGGATTAGGTCATCATATGTCCCTGCATCAGATGTCCATGTAAAACCTGATCTTTCCCTAACTTTCAGTAGATCATGTTAAGATGAGATCCCAAAAATTAGGCCAACCCAAGACCCAAGTGGCCCACACCACATCATTGAAATCTTCCTTGGGCTAACCATGATATTTATATGCCATCCATCCCGTTCATAAGGTGATTCCTACTAGGATGAAGGGAAAACACAAATATCAGACAAGTCGAAAACTTCTACGGGTCCCAATAAGTTTTCAATGGTGGGTGTTCCATTCACACTATTTCTTGTGGTGTGGCCCACTTTCATGAGTTCCACCCCATCCATTGGTAACCTAGCCCATGGTTCACTATGACTGCAACACTCGGGCAGATTTAACACTCAGGTGGGCCACCCCATAGGGAATGGTGTAAAATTATAAATAAAACCACTAAATTCACATGGTATGGCCCACTTGAATTTTGAAATAGGGTATTATTTTGGAGAATTCTTTCATCCTAATGAGAAAGGTCAGATGAATCGATTACGTGGCAAACATCACAGCGAGCCATACACAAAACTAATGGTGAACTTGCAAATTCCAATTGTTTCTCACGGTTTGGCCCACCGGAGTCTTGAATCATCATTGTATTTGGGTTCTACGGTAAACTCGAGGCAACTTATTGATGGATGGAGTGGATTTCATGAAAGGTCCATCCACTTCGTGCAGTTGGCGGGTAGGCACACCACCTATACCTCACTAGATGCTTGAAGAGATGTATGGAGCATCAACAACTCCAAATAGAGCGTGAGGTGTAGCCGTGTAGGAGAGAAGGGCGGTTTTTTTGTTATCACTTATTAGATACTTTGTTAGAGTATGACGGTTGGTACACAAGCGCAATCATAATTTATACATGTGGCACACTCAAACCAAAACCGACTAAATTGTGGAGATCATTTTACTTGAGCCAAAATTCCAAAATTAAAATCAATTGAATAGTACTAATCTTTATTTATTTTTGCTGGTTTATTGAAAGGACATTTTCGTAAAAAATTATCCACTTAAGCAACCATCGTTAGCAAAAACTAATGGAAGGTAGCTTAATGAAACTTAGTTTACTTGATGACGTAGTTAATGAAAACATGTAAGACAAGCTACCGGAATGTAAATTCTATAACAACTAGGGAGTATTTTATAAAATTCCCAAAAAAATAATACTCACAGCTTCAACTTTACTGTTGAAGAGTGCCTCACTGATTCCAGAATCTGCACTACATTCACAACTTCCACATCCATCATTCGCATGAATACAGTGGAAATTTAGCTCAACCAACTTCCCATCAGTTTTAGACTGAATTAGCCGGTGAACATAATTATCTCCAACATAATCCCAGACCCGCTGAGTTTCCAGTTCAAGAGAATAGCAGTGCTGTGTTTCTTTCCAATGTCTGATAGCATGACCTTCCTTATACCTGTTAACCAACTATTTTTAAAATACTTGATAATGTGCAATATATACAAGATCTCCACAAATAATCCATTGATAAAAAAAAATAAAATTATGCTTCAAATATTATAGCTTCTATCATAGTTTGCCAACCTTCTGGGTTAACCCGTGACTTGGATGAGTCAACTTGCTCCAGTCGCCAACTGGGTGACTGGGTGAAGTTGTACCCAGATCCATTTGACTAGGGGCTGACTTGCCTGGTCACGAATGAGTCCTAGACCCACTGGTAGGGCTGTCGATGGGCCAGCCTTGGGCCAGGCAAAATCAAAATTTTGAATAGGCCTGGCCCAAACAGTTCAAAATCCGGGCCGAAGCTGACCCCAGGCCTGGCCTGTCGACATCCCTACCCACTGGGGTAGGAAGGACTCACACAAGTCAAAATTCAAAAGAAAAGGGAAAAAAAAATTGGAAGCTGGAAAGTTGAATGGCTACTAGAAATCGATATTAAAGGAGCACTTGATATGCAGGCACACAGACATACCACACATGCATACACTAACTCAAAGTGACCGACTAAACTTTGGAAGTCGCCGTCGTTAAGTTAGTCCCATGATATAATTGGTTGGACAGTTCTAACTGCCGATTCTTGGACACTTGTTTGTTGAAATAGGACCATTGGATAAGTTTCATTTTTAACCTTTAATAAGTGTCCACCTATTTGATGGCCACATAGTCTAATTATTGTAATTTATTATCCACGATATACGTAAGCCTGGAACAATAATTTGAACAGTTTAATGAATTTATGTTATGTATGCATTTTCTATGTAATTTTGAAGAGTGCCTACATATCATCCACCACACTCTACCACAGTATCAAAGTTTTTCTCAATTGGAAAACATGAAAGTGGGAAAAGAGATTTCCTAGTTCCACGCGCATGTAGATCATACAGATCCACATGCGGGCATCAGTGCAAAGAACTTTCATAAGGTTGGAAATTATGCTTAAAATCTTCTTCCCAGAAAATCATGCAGTTTCACTTTTCAAGAGGGCCACAACGTAAGAGCAATTTTGATGGTTGATTTGTTTTTTCTTCTTTGTAGCCATTTATTTGTTTTGACATTGTGTGGCCACCTGACCATGCCGGGCGATCTAGACAGTGTAGCTCACTCGATGGAAAAGCTCCGATCTCACACATGTACCACATTATGACAAATGCACCTGCATGTAGATGTGTAAGGCTCCCACATGTGTATGGAACTAGCAAACCTCAATGAAAGTAAGCCCAAATGAGTTTGGACCATTGACGCAAGTTTCTCAGGAAAACTTTGATACACTAGCAGCATGAGCTGGATAAAGGCAAGCACTTAGAAATTACTTAGAAATTGCATGTGTATCATTTAAGTAATTTTCGTTTTATGAAAGTTTACGAGTCTTATTGAGAAACTCCCCAAGTAAAAGCGAGGCGGGAAAGAATACTACCATAAAAACTAAAGACAAAACAAGGATAAAAAATAGACACCTTTCGTCACCTCTACATTGGAAGTCCATCCCAACAAATCGAATTTGACCTTCTTGATAACCATTGTTTTGAATATCCCTAATATTATCGATAAAATCATTGATATTATTTAATATCTCTAGCTCAGCGATACTAATAACATTGGTAGGATTAGAAATTCTAGGTATTAGCGATATATTGGTATCGTCGATGTATCAATATCACCAATGTATTGCCAATATTTTCAACTGCATGAATTCCAAGTGTCGCTTGTATCGCCAATGTGTTGGCAATATTTCGATAGTAACATAAATGTAGCGATATCGCCAAAACTCTATTTATTGAAAAAAAAAATCATTTCAATTTTCTTTTATGAGTACATGGTTGTATGATGAAATACATGTTTGCATGTGTGCATTTGTATGCATGCATGGATGGATAGATGGATGCATGGATGGTTGGTTAAATGGATGGATGGATAGATGTGTGAGTATGCATGCATGCATGGAGGGATGTGGATGGATCATGCATGTGCATGATTTTGAAAATCGGTATCGTATCGGCCAATACGGGCATATCATATCCATATCGGCTTAATACGATACATGATACGGGGTTGTATCGGCCCGTATCGGAATCGGTTGGACCGTATCGGGCTGTATCGGTGCCGATACAAGGCTGATACACCCATAAACCCCCAAATTTGATTTGATTTTATTTTTTCAAAAATCCATTCATGTCTCCTCTTCTTCTTTTCGTTTAAACCATGGAAGAATCTTAAAAACTCATTTTAGGCTAGATCTAGACCTATTTTGGGATCAAAACAAATGATTTGAATAGGATTCAACAAATTGAAGCGAAGTGGACTGTTATGGGAAAAATCAGAAAGAATGGTAAACCTTCACTTTCTTTTTTATATTTTCATCTTCTTTTTGTTGTATTTCCAATGTAATGGGCAAGTTCACCAAATCATGTTTAATTTATGTTCAATTAGAGCCTATTTAGTTTACCTTAAAGAAGTCAAATCGACTGATAACATTCTCATCAAAGGATGGTCCGATACACCATTGAATACATGGTCAAAACACACACACACACACACACACACGAAAAAAAGAAGAAGAAGATTTGTGGATTTCTCAGTTTTTCCTATTTTTCTGATATTTTTTCATATATTTTTTTTAATTAAAAAAATCAGGCCGATATGGACCAGATTCTGATACGTGATGCCGTATCGTATCATTTTTCCATGGGGCCGATACGGTGGCCGATACGGTGGCCGATACCATCATTTAGAACCATGTGCATGTGTGTGTATATGTCTTTGTCATTGTATGCATGTATGCATCCATGGGTGGTTGGATGAATGGATCATGAATGTGTGTTTATGTAGATAGGTGCAATGCATGGATGGATGGACCTATGGATCTGCTATTTTCCTTATGTTTCCCCGAGTCAACGATACATGCTTTTAGGCCCCCATTAAAGGGAAACTTATTATTTAATTCCTAAATATGCACCTTTTGCACTATTATTTGATTCATAAATATGTAAATATGTGTATTTTAGCGTCTCCTAAAGTGTCATTGAAAATTTCCATGATTTTCCCCATGTTTCTCTAATGTTTCCCTAAGTTAGCATTACATACTTTTAGACCTTCATTAAAGAGAAACGTATTTTGTATGCATCTTTTTTGCACTTATTTAATTCCAAAATATGCAAATGTGTATTTTAGCATCTCCTTAAGTTTCATTGAGAAATTCCACCATTTTCCCCGTGTTTCCCCAATGTTTCCCTCAGTCAACAATACATTTCTGGGTATCGGTGATATTGATACATGTTCAGCGATACATGTAATGATACTAATACTACGAACACTACTGACAACCTCTTCCATGGAGGCACTCCTATTTCGGAAGCAACGGTCGTTCCTTCCCCCCAAATTCCCAAAGTACAACCATACTGAAAGGCTGCCACACCGCTTGACCTCCTCTGCTATACCCTCCCTATGCCAGGCCTACAAAAGATCTTCCACCGACTTCGGCATCACCCACACAACATTGAGAATATCGAGAAAGCAATCCCACACCTTTCGAGCGAAGGAGCAATGGATGAAGAAATGATCAATAGATTTCGAATCACTCAAACACTGGGGAGGATAATAGATCTCTTTTGAAGATAGTTAGTCTCATTCAAGTAAAATCAAATTAAACTGTCCAGAGTAGAAATAGTTTAGATGTATTGAGAACAAAAAAAAATCACTGAATTTGATTTTCTGACTACATAATTGGTGGACATTTATTGGACGGTCAAAAATGAAAAATATCCAATGGTCCTGTTTCAACAAACAAGGACCCACCAATTTTTGGGGCCTGTTACTTGGAAACCACAGGTTCCACAAGTTGGTTGGTTTATGTCAAGTACACAATTTCTAAGTGCTTGCATATCAGGCGTCATTCACTGCCTGAGTATCATTAGGTCCCCAATTTTCTAAGAAGAAACATGTACAACAAAAAGTTGTGAGGCTCACTGTGATATTTGTGGGACATCCACTCAGTCCATCAATTTTCCAGCTTATGTTTGGATGTCAGAGTAAAAATCAGAAGATCCAAAGCTCAAGTGGGCTACACCACAGGAAATTGTGGGGCTGGGCCACTCACCATTGAAACCTTCTTGAGGCCCATCAAAGTTTTGGATCAGGCTGATCTTTACATTTTCCCATCATCTTGGTGGGACTCACCTTATGAACGGGTGTGATGGCATATTTGACATTGTGGTGGGCCCTAGGTGTGGGCATCCCCATTCCACAATTTCATGTGGTGTGGCCACTAATGTTTAGGATCTGCCGAATGTTTGGGCTCAAGTCCCATAATGATCTGGCGCCACACAACAAATCGATGGAGTCTATGTCGAACAAATGTAAATTTAATTTTCTATATATTTATATAATTTGTTAATAAATATATAAATCTATACTTTAAATTTAATTTCTTGACCTGCCTGGTTGACCCGCTGAGCCCCAAGTTGACCCAACCTGGTGGCAGTCTGAGGTTGGAAAACTATGGCTTCTATATCATATTGGTTTGACTCTTATAAGGGGGGCAAATTTTGACATACCTTCCACACCCAACGAAACCACAGATAACACAAATCCAGAGATTTTCAGAGGATTCACAGATAGAACATGTTGACTTTTCAGGCTGTTGCTGGCAATATCGGCAGACCTGAAATGGAATACAGAAATCAAGTTACAACACTTAAATTACCAAAATGTGCTATTGGTACACCTTCACCAATAACTGGCATTTTATGCTCACTTAGAAATTTCAAAAATATGTGTGGCCTTGGCCAGCAAATCTTTCTTTGGCTTTGGCAAGTTGATGCATTTGAGTATTTTGATTTTTCAGAGAGAGAAAAAAAAAACATGTGCGAAAAGATCAGAAAACGAAATAGATTGAATAACAAATTTATATTCTCTAAATAACAGCAAAAAAAGAAGGCCAAAGTTAGGAATTGCTTACTGGACAAGACGAATCTGTCCATTTTGAAATACAAGAACAATGGAAAGAATGATTGCAAATTGTTGTGAGAATCCCACTAATGTCTTGGTCCAGTCTCTCTGTAAAATAATAGTAATAATAATAATAATCAGAAGAATTAAATGCAAATGGCTCACATGAAAAATTCTAGCAGTCATCCCACAGAAGAATTCCCATACTCTTTTGGAGACAAACTTACCATGCATGGTTTTTTTGTGCCCGCGCCTGCACGCTCATGTGTGCGTGCACACGGGCGTGTGATTGGCTACCATACATGTAATTAAATAAAAAATAAAAAAATCAAGCTACTTATTATTATGGAGATGTGCAGAGAAAAGAAAGCATGAGCAAAATAAGCAAATTCAAAGAAGAAAATAAAAAACTAACAAGATGTACAGTGCACTCTCAAATCAATAGAAGTTAACTTTTGGCGAGTTAAACCTTCTTCCACTAAAAGACGGAACAAAATAAAACAAAAGGTAACCAAAACTGGAAAGAGGCCAGGTAAACAAGTTTGCACAAGATCAAGGGGTCATAATTCCTCATCATTAAACCATGAAAACCTTTACCAGTTAAGTGTCTAGTCAAGACACAAGGAGGTGTGAGGCACAAACCCCATCTTTAGAGATGAAGTTCGAAATAACACTCGATGCTAGAAGGAATAAACAGCTTGTTGTTTTTCTCACACAGCTACCTGACACTGTTAAAGCCACCGGCCAATGGCCACACACAGTGGTCCACTATAAGAACCTCTTACACTTCCAGATGCATAAGGGTCAGGTCAAGTCCGGTCCAGTCGAGAGGAGCTCTGGACCTTACCTACTTAATCATGTGCGGTTTTCCACCTATAACTAACGCATTAGAATCTAGATTAGGTTGAAGTCAAAATGAGATCAAGTCTCGTTTGGGCTTGGTGTAAAGGGATTGACACAGATAGATTAAGATTTATGATACAGGACACATGATTTAATGCTAGCATGCAACGTGAAGATTATGAAAGAGCCTATAAAGTAATTCAATTAACAAAAGATGCTAATCCACCAAGCAATTAAGAGTAAACAATAGGCAATAAAATCTAATTTAACTTAAATCACATGCTTGCATGCTAAGGAATCACATAAATCAATTAAAACTAGGCCCGATGGAAGGATAAAACTTCTAATTTAGCATAGGCAAGTTCCACACTCAAGAGATGGATTTTTAGGTTTTATGATTAGGGTTAGGAAGAGAAAAATCAGAAAATTGGAAAATTAGGGTTCATGGGAATTGAGAATTTTAGAATTAGGGTTTTTAGAAATTGGGAATCTAGGGTTTAGGGTAGGGTTATAGATCGAAAATCAAGGGGGATTTATAGGGGAAGCAATGAGAAATCAAAGGATTGAGCAGTTGTCCATGCGGTTAGCCTAGGGGCTCATACGTGTGGGTTGTTGGCTAGGTTTTTTGGGTCTTCAATGGTTGATTTCGGTTGGGGTTGAAGTTGGATGATGAGAAGTTAAAGAAAAATATGATTTGGATGGTCTTGACTAGGAAGGGAAGAAAAGAGATGAAGTTTTTGGAAAAATACATCTTTTGGATAGAAAGGAAGAGAGAAGGAAGATGATAGATGGAAACCTTGCACCTCCGTTGAATGGGGAATGGAATCACACCACACCACACCCAAGCTCCAAATCACATGAAGTATTCTTTAAATCGCATGAAGAAAAGAAAACACAAAGTTTTTTTTTCTTCAAAATAATGGCATTAGGGCTTCACACACCCATCTCTCTCTTTTATAGTCTCAAAAAAGACCTTTTACAAAAAGACACTCTCAGATAAGATTCTCAATATAAAGACGTTTAATAAATTAAAAGTTCCTAACTCCATAATCTCGACACAAATATAAGGTATACCAAAAATAATTAAGCCTGTAGACAATCTAAACAGCTAAACTATTTCGTGGCCCATGTGGTCCATGATCAAGATGTTCGCTGATAATGATCCAATGGTCCGATCATCGTGTCCACCCAATCCAACGGTCTGATGTGTCTATGAAGCTCCTATATGCAGCCCACATGCACCTTCCTAGTGTGGGGTCTTCAAAGATGCGTGAACACGCACGTGGGGTCTTCAACATAGCTAGGAATCTGAATTGGGCCAAGTGGGCCCCATGTAATGGCCGTCTAACCATAAGGAGACTGGCTCAACCCTCCTCCTCTGGTATGGTGCTCGGATGTCCTCATCAGTTTATACAGGCCTGATGATGAAACCAAATGATCTCACACATTGTCCGATTAAAGAACAACCCAATTAGATTGGGTATCAATCTCATATCAGGGCCATCCAACAATTGTCATCAGTGATTTGGATTATTCCACTGTCCGGACTGGACCACTTTGAGGTTCTAGATTAATCTGATGGACCAATTTTGTGCATTCTAGACCAAAAGAATAGTTATTTAGTAGAGTGAGTTGGAACAGTTTCATTTAGTATTTACATCATTTTTCAGGTAGGCCACATTTTGTGTAGAAAATGATGGTGGAATAACATGAAAGTCATCCCATTTGAAAGCCTATTGGGTTAGCTTTCTAATGAGTCCAATATATCACGCAATTATGATACCATTTAGTGTGTTATGGCCATGTTACAAAAGGCCTATATGGTTTTGATAGGATTCAATGGTGTTTTGAACATTTTACATATTATTAGGATTCATTATTAGGGTTTATCTTATCAAGCTCCAAAAGGCCTCTTGGATGTGTAACTCATGATCTTGCTTGTTTATTGAGTGAAGGAAAGCATTTCTTTGGGGTTTTCCTCCTTGTGCCAATGATAGGAGGGGTTAAAATTAGTCGTATCATACTAGTCGGACAGTAGGAATTCATCCTACAACCTTCCAACTGTATCACCCGATTGATTGTAGCATGGATCCAAGGATATTAGAAGCCCATCAATTCCAGCACGAGATAGTTGTACAGTTAGGACTTACAAATTGAAAATTAATTGTCTATTCTAGCACAACTGAAAATTAGTTTAATAATCCAGACATGGAAATTAACCGCGCTGGTCTAGAGCCAGAGCCAAAACTCTCAGGATTGGGTTTGTGCCAATGGACCGGGCTCATGCCTTGGGCCTCTTAGGGCCTGTTTGGATTGGTGGAAACCAAAAAGTATATTAGGGAAAACATCACATCTAAGGGATGAAAACAGTGAAAACAGAGAGAAGCCAAAAGGTTTGCTGTATTTGAGACAACCCTAAGGCGTTGAATACATAAAGATTACAGTTATCTATACAAGGAAAATAATAAAATCGGAATCCTCTAGCTATGGAAATGAACTATACAAGGTATACTAGCTATACAAGGTATACAAGGTATATGGCTTGTCTAACATCCCCCCTCGAACTAATGCTGGTCATCGACAAGTAATAGTTTGCCAGCTAGAAATGAGCGATGTGCAGAAGTGAGAGACTTGGTGAGAATGTCTACAATCTGATTATGGGATGCAACATGTGGAAGAGAAATGAGCCCAGACTGATACTTCTCTCGGATGAAGTGACAGTCAACTTCAATATGCTTCGTCCTTTCATAAAAAACCGGGTTAGAGGCAATTTGAATGGCACTGAGATCATCGACAGGAGTGGAGTAGGATTCTGTAGAGGAATGCCCAAGTCGGAAAGAAGTCCATGTAACCAGACAAGCTTACTACAAGCAACGGACATCGCCCGATACTCGGCTTCCGTACTTAATTTGGAAATAGTGGCTTGCTTCTCACATTTCCAAGAGATGAGAGAAGTGCCGAGAAAAACACAGTAGCCAGTGGTCGATCTTCGTGTGAGAGCGCAACCAGCCGAATCAGCATCCGAATAAACACGAAGGTCCAGAGTCGCCGTGGAGGAGAAGAACAGTGATAGATCTAGAGTTCCACGTAGGTACCGTAGGATGCGCAAAACCGCAGTCATATGAAGAGTTTGAGGAGCAGAAACAAACTGACTGACGACTTGGAAAGCGTAGGCAATATCAGGGCGAGTCATTGTTAAGTAAACCAGACTCCCAACCAAACGGCGGTGTAAGGCGGGCTGCGCAAGGAGATCACCATCGTCACGGCCATATTGAACATTAAGTTCTAAGGGAGTCTGAACTGTCTTCTAATCCGTTAATGATGCCAAGGCGAGAAGATCCTTGGTATATTTACGCTGGCTAACCAAGATCCCACGTTGAGAACGTGAAAAATTAAGCCCAAGAATGTCAGACGGCCAAGGTCGTTCATCTTGAAGGATGATTGCAGAACTTCCTTTAAAGCCGAGATGCCAATAGCATTGCTAACAGTCAGGAGGAGGTCGTCAACATAGACGAGAACAATGACAATTCCGCGAGCAATGGTGCACAAAAATAAGGATGGGTCATGACCACTTTGAGTAATGCCAACACCCGTAACAACATCGTGAAAGCGTTGGAACCATGCCCGAGGTGCCTGTTTGAGGCCGTATAGGGCTTTCTTTAGGCGACATACCTTATTGTCAGGGATTAAAGAGCTAGGAGGAGGTGTCAAATATACTGCTTCTTGGAGGTCTCCATGAAGAAAAATATTTTTCACATCCATCTGAGCGAGTGGCCAAGAGCGAACGGATGATATTGCCAAAAGAGTACGAACAGTTTTCATCTTGGATACGGGAGCGAATGTCTCATCATAATCAATTCCGTATTCCTATTTGTATCCCTGAGCGACAAGCCGAGCCTTGTATCGATCTAACGATCCATCAGACTTGAGCTTGACAAAATAAATCCATTTGCTACCAATCATTTGTTGGTCAATGGGTTGAGTGACAATGTCCCACGTTTGATTATCATCCAATGCTGTAAGTTCTTCTGCCATAGCCTTCTTCCAACAATCATGAGTGGCTGCCTGAGTGTATAAAGTAAGAATAGATACAGTATCCAGATTAGCATTCATGGCAGACATAAAGCATGTTAAGCGATCAGGTTGTCGATGTACACGAGCAGAACGACGTATCGAGGTAGGTTCGGGATCTGCAATAGGTACAGTAGGTTCGGGTTGAGTAATAGGTGGTGGATCTGTACGTGGTCGACGTGAATAAAACTGCAACAGACGAGGGAGAGTACTCGAGGCAAAAGGAATGTTAGGAAAGGCGGTTAGACCAGGAGAGTTTGGAGTGTGAGGAGGATGAAGAGATGAATGCAAGGCAATATGTTCAAGAAAAATAACATTTCGTGAAACTTGAACACGACGAGAAACAAGATCATAACATCGAAAACCCTTCCGAGTTTCTCCAAATCCCAAGTACATACATTTGACCGATTTTGAAGATTGTTACGTTCACATGAAGCCAGGTGAACATAACATACACAACCAAAAACACGAAATGTGGAATATGCAGGAGGTAAGCCGGTGAGAACAAAGTAGGGAGATTTACTGTTCAGAACTTTGGTTGGCATCCGGTTAATCAAGTAGACTAAATGTAACATTGCTTCCGCCCAGAAAGAATGAGTAACACTCATAGTGTTGGCAGTTTCAACAATATGACGATTTTTTCGTTTAGCCACCCCGTTCTGTTGTGGAGTATCAGAACAGGTGGTATGATGAATAATCCCATGACCTTGAAGAAATGTACGAAAATCGGTTGAGAGATATTCCCCTCCTGAATCAGAGCGAAGAGTTTGAACTGGAACCCGAAATTGAGTCTCGACCATAGAGTGAAATAACTTGAATTTTTCAAAAACCCGTGACTTCGATTGCAGAAAGTAAATCCAGGTGTAACGTATGAAATCATCAATGAATATAACATAGTATCGTAACCCAGAGAGAGACGTAATTGGTGAAGGACCCTAGACATTCGTACGCACAAGTTCAAACACAGAAGATGATTTTGTAGTACTTAGAGGAAATGGAAAACACTTACTTTTTGAAAGACAACAGGAAGAACAAGAATAATCCAAATCATTTTTATTAAGAGAAATATTCCCTAACATGCCAGAAGAAAATAACTGAATTAACCGATCGGAATGTGGATGATCCACGCGAAAGTGCCACAATTTCCACAATTTAGTTGCCGAACAAATATCTAATGAAGATGGAGAAAAGAAACAACGAGCCGGAGTGACAGATGGATCAAAGTCTAGCATGTACAGATGACCATGCCGCCTACCCATCCCAAGTACCTTCCCCGTTGCCAGATCCTGCACAAAACAACAGTTGGGAAGAAATATGACTAAGTAGTTATTGAATGCAAGTTGACCAACAGAAATTAAATTGGAGGAGAGGTTAGGGACATGAAACACATCACGAAGTGTGAACTGGCAATGGGCAGAAGAAGAGAGTCAATGATCTAACAGACTGAATGGGTAGTCTAGTGCGATCCGCAGTAGAAATATCTTAATTTCCGGTGTAGGGACGAATGTCGCGAAGATGGGATACAACACCAGTTATATGATTGAAAGCACTCGAATAGAAGAACCATATAGAAGATGGGGATATACCTGACATACCAGTCGTAGAAAGGGCCTGCAAGATGTGCTGGAGCATCGCAGGAGTCAAAGGTGAGGAAAGACCTTTAGCAGAAATAGTAGATGCAGTATCACTAACAGAAGGCTTGGAAGAAATAGTGGTAGAAGTAGCAGAAAGAGCACGACCACGGCCAAGACCACGACCACCACGTCCACAGCCGAAAGAAGATACATAGGCACGTGAACGGCAGTCCTGAATACCATGACCAGTCCATCGACAATAAGCGCACCAATCTTTGCATTGAGCGACGGCATGACCCACCTTGTTGCAGCCACGACAAGTCAAAGGAGTGGAACCATGGTTTGGTGTAGTGGTGGACACAGCAAGCACCAGATCAGATGATCCCGGAGTTGCAGAAGGAAGAGAGAGAGCTTTCAGTCGTTGTTTCTCAGCCAATAAATTATTAATAATCGAATTCAATGAAAGAGTAGGGCTACGGTTCAAGAAAGCAGCCTGACAATGCTCAAATTCCGAATGTAGCTTCATAAGAAACTGTCGAACTTGCGCACTCTCACGCATAGTTTGGAATATCTTAAAGTCATGAGGAAAAGTTGGATCCATCATAGCCATCTCTATCCAAATTGTGACAATTTTGGAGTAAAATGATTGAATACTGTCGTCACCCTCAGTAAGGTTAACAAGATCTTGTTCTAGGCGATATAACTGAGCCGCATTACTCTGTTGATAAATTGTCTGGAGATGCTCCCACATTGCCTTAGCAGTGCAGTGAGGTGTCAGGCCAACAACAATAGACCGATCGACCGAATCGAGAATCCAGGTAATAATCCGTCCATTTTTCATTTCCCAATCATCTAATTTCTCAGCATCTGTGGAAGTGGGGATATTAACAGATCCATCAATTAGTCCCCACCAACCACGACCCTTAAGGAAGCTCTGAAAATGGATGGCCCATAGAGAGTAGTTGGTACCATCAAAACTACAACGTGGGGCCTCTGTACGGGACGAGTCCTTGTCCATAGATTTGAAGTAATGTAAACCACGGGAAGAGTCGTATCAGAAGGAGGTTTTGGATGTACCTTGAAGCAGAAGGATCACAGTAGGCAACAGAAGGAGATACCCAAGGGATTGTAGTTTCTGGATCTAGATCTGGCCCAATAGCAATAGCAACAGGGGTTGTTGGATCTGGCGCAATAGCAACAGCAACAAGGGTTGCAGTTTTTGGATCTGGTGCAATAGCAACAGGGTTAAGAGCAGAGGGGCGTGCGAAAGGGCTGAGGGAGCAGCAAGAGTGGTCGGACGACGCAGTAGGGGCGAGCGGACGAGCAGCAAGGGCAGTCGGACGTCGCAGGGGTGGTCGGACGCAACAGTAGGGGTGGCCGGACGCAATAGAAACGGCCGGACTGGCTGTGTGACGCTGTAGGGGCAGTTGGATCTATTAGGAGGTGGTGCCGGTGACGAAGGGGGTGCCGGATTTAGATCAGTAGGGCTCTGATACCATGAAAACAGTGAAAACAGAGAGAAGCGAAGAGGTTTTCTGTATTTGAGACAACCCTAAGGGGTTGAATATATAAAGATTACAGTCATCTATACAAGGAAAATAATAAAATCGGAATCCTCTACCTATGGAAATGAACTATACAAGGTATACTAGCTATATAAGGTATACAAGGTATATGGCCTGTCTAACAAGGGAAACTATGGAATAGGAAAACAAAGGAAAAGAATCCTTAAGTAACCTTTATTTAGTACATATGACTTCAATGAAAATATGAAATGGATGATGGTCTGGGCTTCTCCAATTGTTGGCAAAGATTTCTCTAGTTAGCTCAAGCACGGATTCGCTAAGATGGTTGAAGGATAAATCAGGGAAAATTTCAGTTAAATCGTTGTATCAATCTTTAACTGTGATTGGGGAAAATGTCGGGACTTCTTCGACGACATGTTTGGCAATACGACGCTCCATTGAAGGTTGCAATCTTCAGATGGCTAGTTGTAAGGAACAAGGTGTTAACTGTTGACAATCATCGCAAAAGAAATATGGTTCTTTCGAATGCTTGCCTTCTGTCTCCAAGATGCAGAATCAATGAATCACTTGTTCCTTCGCTGTCCCCATGCAAGGGAGCTTTGGATCCATTTCTTCCAGCTTTTTGGGGTACTTTGGGTGCTCCCGGGTATAATAGATACTTTTCTTCTTTCTTGGCATGGAGGGGGTATAGGGAAATAAGAGGAAATGGAGGCCGAGTTGTCTAGCGGGTCTTTAGTGATGCAGGACATGAAAATTAAATATGATATGCAAGATCTCAGGCTTTAGATTATACTAATTCAGAAACAATCACATAAAATTCCACATCCCACACAAAAGTTCAAACATTCAAGCAAGGGGAATCTGTGCGGGTCTAGGCCTACACAGGCTAGGGCTGAATTAGTAAAATTATGGACCAAACGATACTCAAAGGGAAGTAAAAATCATCCACACATGTACAACAATCAATCCCTAATCCAAGGGATTCACCAATTCCAATTCAGAGAACCCTAGGGTAAGAAAAGGGGCAAATAAATTGAAAGTAAAGCAATCTAGAGTTAGGGTTAGGGAGAATAGGTATGAGAGGAGTAAAATATACGAAAATATGAACCCGGAGATGGTCCCCGTGCTCGAACAGCGGGCCAGGCTTGTCGCAGGTGCACAGGGGTCTGGTCACACGTGTGAGGGGGCGCCGAACGTGGAAAGCGCCTCCTTGGCTCTGGTCGGCTAGGGTAGGGCCTCAAAATGCCCAAGTTTCGTGTTGATCGGATGTGCGGTCTGTGCGTGGTGTTTCGCCGAAGTTTCGGCCCTACTGCAGGGCTAGAATTTGGAATTCTACTGTAAAGATGAACTGTTGCAATAAAGGACGGATTTGAAGCGCGGATGGTGGTAGGAGGTGAAAAATAGAGATGGTAGAGGATGGGCGTGAATCGGGACCGATGTGGTTTCGCACCACAGTAGTTAGCCCTTCGATGAAAGGAGGGCTTCGCACCCAATTGAATTTCCACAACTCGAGAACTCAAAGGAGTAGAAAAACGCAGAATTTTTATTAAGCTTCAATGAGAAAAAAAAACCTACAAGGGGTGCCTATTTATAGGAAAACCGTATACCCAAAAACCCGCGCCATGTGTGCAACCTATTACTTGGCGATGAAGTAAACAAAAATAAAAACTAATCAAAGAAATCTAAACCGTCCATGATACTCTAAATAACATTAATAAACAAAACCTAAAATATGAGATTAATCAGACTAGTGGGCCACGATCATGAGATCCCATGATGGGCTTTACTTGACTATCAGACTCACTCCAACGAACCAAAACTCCGTCTTCTAGTTAGGAGGCCCTCCCTGGACGTCATCATCAATCCAGATCGATGGTGGGGTCCTCCTTGCGTACGTGCGTAGGGGGGCGGCATGCGTGTGCGTGTGCGCGTGATGTCTCCATCAACTCTCCCTGGCTTCGAAGATTTCGTCATTAGCGAAACAAAACTCTTGAACCGCTCCAAGATGTCGGGATCAAGTTTCTAAAGCTCCTCAGTGAGCCACGTGTTGTCTGAAGTTAGGCGTGACTTCCATTTAACCAGGTACTTCTGAAACCCACCGTCTGACGTTGAAACCATCTGATGGTCCAGAATATCCTCTATTTCCTCTCTGGGTGTGTGAAGGTTAGGATGGGAGGTAGAGGCTGGGAAGAAAAGTCAAGAGGCCATGTATCAAGGGACAGATCTGGGGAATCAGGATGAATGGGTGAAGGGCCGAACAAAGTATCAGGAGTCCCCTGAAAAACAACTAGATCCTCCACATCGAATGTGGAACTAATTCCCATGGAAGGTGGAAGATCTACCACATACGCATTGAGACCGTTTCGTTTTATAATTTTGAAGGGTCCAGCGCCATGCGCGTGTAATTTACGAACGGCCTCTTGAGGATACCGCTCGGGCCTAATGCGGACCATCACAGAGTCCCCTACATTGAATTCCTTGAAACATTTATGTTGGTCTACAGAAAATTTGTAATGTTCATTACTAGTAGTGATCTTGCTCCTGATTTCTTGATGCAATGAATGGATGTGATGCGCAAAAGACTCTGCAGACTCTGATGGCCTATGGGACAATGACATAGGGATGATCAATAGGCTTCTTAGGCTTGTAACCAGTAACGACTTCAAAAGGACTTAGACCTGTGGACCTATTGACAGAATTATTGAACGCAAACTCAGCTATGGGTAGTACGGCGTCCCATGTCCTGGTATGCTCCCCCACTAAACATCTGAGCAAACTCCTTACGCTCCTATTAACCACCTCAGTCTGATCATCGGTTTGAGGGTGGTAGGCAGAAGAAAATTGGAGCCTAGTATTCATCATGTGCCATAGTGTCTTCCAAAAGTAACTCATGAATCGCACGTCACGGTCAAACATTATGGTTTTTGGTAACCCATGTAGTTTGACGACCTCACTAAAGAACAACTTGGCAACATGAGATGCATCAGATGTCTTAGAACAAGGAATGAAGTGGGCCATTTTAGAAAAACGGTCCATGACAACAAATATGAAATCGTGTTTCCGAATAGTCTTGGGAAGTCCAAGCACGAAGTCCATACTAATGTCTTGCCAAGGGATGAATGGAACTGGTAAAGGTGTATATAATCCTGTATTTTGTTTCTTTTGCTTTGCCACTTGACACGTACGACACTGCCCTATGATTCTGGCCACGTCTCGCTTGAGGCTTGGCCAATGAAACCTATCCTCCACTAGGGCAATGGTCTTGTCATGACCGAAATGACTCGCAACCATTCCTGAATGTAACTCCTATACACAAAAAATCGTGGAGAGGTGCGTGGTATGCACAAGCAGTCACTCCTAAACAAATATCCGTTTAAAATCAAGTACTCACTGCTAGCTCTTGACGGACTCTCTAACAACGGCGCAGACACAATGCCAAAATTTGGACACTTAGAATACTCTTCTTTGATGCGCTCGAGGCCCGTGACTTCGACACTCATGGAATTGAGTAATGCGATTCAACGACTTAACGCGTCGACAGACTTATTCTCTACACAGGTCTTGTGCTTAAGCACAAAAGTGTATTCTTGAAGGAATTGAACCCACTTGGCATGCCCTAGGGTTTAATTTCTTCTGAGAGTTAAGGTATCTCAAGGCCTTGTGATCTGAGAATAAGACGAATTCTTGCGGCAATAGGTAATGACACCAATGGCGCAGTGATTGCACTACCGCATAGAACTCTTTGTCATAGGTGGAATATTTCTGCTTCGCCTCATTCAATTTCGCACTAAAAAGGCGACAGGATGCCCTTCCTAAGTACTCCTCCTATGTCGACTCCAGACGCGTCACATGCGACTTCAAAAGCTTTTGAAAAATCCGGAAGTCGCGTGACTGGAGCTTCGGTCATCTTGACCTCTATTTTCTTGAAAGCTTTCGAGGTTGCCTTTGTCCATTGAAACTCTCATTTTTTTTAAAAATGCAATCCATGATGGGAGCCATAATGGAACTAAAACCTTGAATGAACCGCCTATAGAATGTGGTTAAGCCGTGAAAGCTACGCACCTCATGAATATTGCGGGGTTCAGGCCAATTGACTATGGCCTTGACCTTTTCGGGATCCGCCGATACGCCGTCAGCTGACACAATAAAACCTAAGAAAATAACACTACTAGACAAAAACGCACACTTCTTTAGGTTGTTCCTTGGTCATGTTATAAATCAAGATATCATCGAAGTATACGACCAGGAACTTCCTCATGAAGGGCCTCAACACTTGGGTCATCACACACATGAAAGTGCTTGAGGCATTAGTTAACCCAAAAAGGCATAACTAGCCACTCGTATAGCCCATCCTTCGTCTTGAAAGCCGTCTTCCACTCATCACCAGGGCGTACACAGATTTGGTGATAACTACTTTTGAGGTCAATCTTTGAGAAGATGGTAGCATTGGCCATCATATCCAACATGTCATCAAGACGCAGTATAGGAAACCAATACTTGACTGTAATTTTGTTGATGTCCCTATTATCAACACACATCCTCCATGTGCTATCCTTCTTAGGTGTAAGAAGGGCGGGCATGGCACACGGGCTCGTGCTCTCTCAAATGAAACCCTTTTCTAGGAGTTCATTAATCTGTCTTTTTAACTCAGCGTGCTCCTTTGGGTTCATTCTGTAATGTGGGAGGTTTGGTAGAGTCGCCCCAGAGATTAAATCAATAGCATGTTATATATCCCTCATAAGTGGAAGCTCATTCGGTAGATCATCAGGAAAGACCTCACGAAACTCATGCACTACCTGAACGGCCTCAGTGGGTAACTCTACACTAGCCTCTGGTACACTCCCTAGCCACAAGGGCGTATACTATCAAGTCCGCCTCTGTTTCTCGCTCAAAATCTTTGGCATTTAGAATATGGAGAGGTTTGGACTTGGACTTCGATTCCTTCAATTCTTTCGAGCCGCTCACACCACTCTGTGTGGTGGACTCTTTTCTGGTCGTGTTCTTGGGTGGCAGAGGATTTAGCTTGACCTTTTTGCCCTCAAACCAAAATGTACACACATTTGAATGACCAAATATGGTGACATCTCTGTCATAAAGTCACGGTCTGCCCAGAATGATATGGCCAACATCTATGTGAACAACATCGCACCAAAGTGTCTTTATATGATCCAAACTGAATAGGAACAAGACAACAGTGCAAGACTGGAATGGAGGTTTCATCAACCCAGGAGACTTTATAGGGTTGAGGATGGGCTTCCAGCTTTAAGCCCAAACGGCTCACAATATTAGTCGATGCCACGTTGGCACAACTACCACTATCCACGATCATCTTATAGCTCTTTTCTCCACACTTTGTGTAAGTATAAAAGATCGTGTTATGACGCTAATTGTCAATATTCTTGGCTTGAGCAAAGGCGCAACGCACAACTGCGAGGGTCACAGACTCTTGCGCTCCCTCTTCATCATCACTAGGGGTTTCTATTGGCTCATATTCTTCCTCCTCACCATCACTCTCTAGGGGCACTACTACTTGCCCATTAATAAGGAATACTTTGGTGCCCTTTCTCGTGCCGCACTGGTGGGCAAAGTGACTAAACTCCTGACACCTAAAATACCTAGTTACCCCACTTCCACGTGAACTAGACCCGGCAATTTCCTTACCCTTGTCATCCTTAGGCCTGAGTTGAAAACTGTTGGAAGGTTTGTTCTGGTACCCAGTGTGAGGTTTAACCCCTAAGGGGTTGGCCTTAGCACTAGAATCGCGAAAGTCAAATCGCCTTCCCACAGATGCCTTGAGGTATTACTCGACGTCTAACACTACGTGATACAACTGCTCAATAGTGTCTATATCTTTGGCGAGCAATTCTCTCCCAATGTCAGGATGGAGGCCCGTTTTAAAATGAGCAAGGGTGAGTACGAGGTCCTCATCAACCTCGCAACGGGTAAAGTACTCTTCGAACTTCTCAATTTAGTTAGCAACACTCATAGAACCCTGTCGAAGAGACTGCCACTCCTCAACCAACCGCAAGTGATAAGAGAAAGGGAGGTACTTCTCTTTAAGTGTTTCTTTCATTTCTCCCCAATGGACTATTGGGAGTTCCCTCGCTTTTTCTTTCTTTCGCTCTACCATTGCCCAAAACCTCTTTGCTTGGCCCACAAACTTCATCTTGGCGAACCGGACTTGTCGAGCATTCGACATGTCATACCACTCAAAATAGTGGTCCATATCCGCCAACCAATCTAAAAAGGCTTTAGGGTCCAAGTGGTCATCAAACGTATGGGCATCTACTCTAAATCCCTTGAGGAGTTGTGTTTGGGTCATATTGGTCAAGATGTCCCTCGCAGGGTGGGTGCACAGGTGCGCGCCCATAACCAACTCTTTGGCCGTCTCCATTCCTTGGTCTAACCTCCTGACCACCTGCCTGAGATTGGACATCTTCCCTAATGGTAGGGTTTGCCCCGAGTGAGGCCTCTAGTTGGGTAACGCGATCATTAAATTGGTCAAGGCGTTAATCTATGCGTTGTTTCAAGCACTTACTCAAAGAATCAACTTGCT
The DNA here is from genome assembly GCF_029962835.1 of Magnolia sinica. Classification (NCBI taxonomy): domain Eukaryota; kingdom Viridiplantae; phylum Streptophyta; class Magnoliopsida; order Magnoliales; family Magnoliaceae; genus Magnolia; species Magnolia sinica. The sequence goes on from NC_080581.1 coordinate 20,522,823, forward strand.
ATGTTAACTTGTTCACTGATTCTTGCAGTTGCTCATTGTTTAGTATAGGGTGCAAACCAAAACCACGACCCGTACGTGTGGGCATACAACTACTAAATCTAAAGACCTACTACGACTATATGCACCTAGATAGGACTAAATGCTCCTACAGGACTCTATATGGAGAAAACGACACAATACTACTCAATTTCCAGCAACCTATCTACCCAAAAAAATCTGTCAACAGAAAATCCAACAGTGAGATATACGGATTTTCTGATAGTAGAAAATTCAGCAACCTAAATCAGAAATTATGAACCTCTAAACAGCTCTATATGATGATTCTTGATGCATAATGAACACAAATAAACTAAACCCTAAACATGCAATGCATTCCCCTACAAGAACCCTAATATTTGATACCAAATTTGATACAGGACATGAAAATTAAATATGATATGCAAGATCTCAGGCTTTAGATTATACTAATTCAGAAACAATCACATAAAATTCCACACCCCACATAAAAGTTCAAACATTCAAGCAAGGGGAATCTGTGCGGGTCCAGGCCTACATAGACTAGGGTTGGATCAGTAAAATTATGGACCAAATGATACTCAAAGGGAAGTAAAAATCATCCACACATGCACAACAATCAGTCCCTAATCCAAGGGATTCACCAATTCCAATTCAAATAACCTTAAGGTAAGAAAAGGGGCAAATAAATTGAAAGTAATGCAATCTAGGCTTAGGCTAAAGGATAATAGGCATGAGAGGAGTAAAATAGGCGAAAATTTGAACTTGGAGATAGTCCCCGCGCTCGGACAGTGAGCTAAGCCTGTCGCACATGTGCAGGGGTTTGGCCGCACGTGCGAGGGGGCGCCGAACACGGGAAGCGCCTCCTTGGCTCTGGTCGGCTAGGGAAGGGCCTCAAAACCCCCAAGTTTCGTGTCGATCGGATGCGCGGTCTGTGCGTGGTGCTCCGCCGAAGTTTCAGCCCTCCTATAGGGCCAGAATCTGAAATTCTACTGTAAAGAGGAAAACTGTTGCAATAAAGGACGGATTTGAAGCGCGAATGGTGGTAGGAGATGAGAAATAGAGATGGTAGAGGATGGGGGCGAATCGGGATCGATGTGGCTTCGCACTACTGTAATTAGCCCTTCGATGAAAGGAGGGCTTCGCACCCAATTGGATTTCCACAACTTGAGAACTTAGAAGAGTAGAAAAACAAAGAATTTTTATTAAGCTTCAATGAGAAAAAAAACCTACAAGGGATGCCTATTTATAGGAAAACCCTATATCGCAACCTATTACTTGGCGATGAAGTAAACAAAAATAAAAACTAATTAAAGAAATCTAAACCGTCCATGATACTCTAAATAACATTAATAAACAAAACCTAAAATATGAAATTAATCAGACTAGTGGGCCACAATCATGAGATCCCATGATGTGCTTTACTTGACTATCGGGCCCACTCCAACGAACCAAAACTCCGTCTTCTAGGTAGGAGGTCCTCCCTGGACGTCGTCATCAATCTAGATCGACGGTGGGGTGCTCCTTCTCCTTGTGTACGTGCGTAGGGGGGCGGTGTACGTGTGCGTGTGATGTCCCCATCATTTGGGCTTTGTGGCTAGAAAGAAATTGCCGTTGTTTCAACAACAAGAGCAAGAAAGCGATATATGTTTTTAGGAGGGCTAAATCTTTGGTTATGGAGTGGGAGGCAGGGTCGAATAGGGTGATTCAATTGTCGTTGGGTCGGGAGTAATGCTTTGTGGGTTTTTCTTTTATTCTTTTGTACATATTGGCTTTTTGCCTTTTAATGAAATTATCACCTTTCAAAAAAAAGAAAAGAAAAAGAGTTGTTTCTGAAAAAGGATGGGAAACTCATTTCATAGGTTTTAGAGCAGAAATGGAAAATGGAGGGGAGCTAGGGGTGGTCATGGTGAGGGTTCGACACAAAAAGGGTTCGAAGACCCCCTCGGTGGTGTCGGTTATGGTCGAAAACAAGTGATTCCCCTTGTGGGTGTAGAAGGAATTAAATGATGACGCTCTAGTGAGATGGAATGGAGTATGGCGAGCACAGAAGAATGGTGAAGGGTGAGATCAAGAGAAGGATACCAAGTTGCCTTCACCTCCTGAGGGTGATGATGGAGCACGGACCTAGTGTTCCAGCGGAGTTGCAATCCAAGAGAAGGGCGTGTGCAAGGAGCCCATTCGTCCTGAGGTGCCAGATGTCCAGGGAGACGATCGGTAGTCGACACGTGGCGGGAGCTATTCCGCGAGAGTACAAGAGGTTGGCTCCACCGCTCTGAGACTAGGTTCGGTAGTAGCTTCGAAGTCTAGGCCTGACTCGACTCTCACCCCGCCTTTCGTCTCACAACCTCATGCTATGCTTACGTATGATTCCAGGGACGTGTTCGCATCAAGTAGACTCAGCTCTCCCCCAGGAGTCCAACCGAACAGAAGATGCCTGTTGCGGCTTACGCATGTAGAGACGAGGGAGCAGAAATATTAGCTCAGCAGTGCATATTCGAGACACATGTTGCCTCGTGCAAGAAGGACATGTGGACTCTGGCTCGTGTGTTTGACTTAAGGACCAGTTTGCGGAGCATGGATTCGGAACCCCATAGATTTGAAACCCTTGGATTTGGAATATTCCCATTATGTTTGGCACCCCAAATTCAAAATCCCCTCTAATCCAATAGTAGCTATGCATAGTATATTTACAGGGGTTTGAATTTAATTACTAAATCAACTTTAATATCTCTAATTAGTGTATGTATGTAATGTTTGACACAATGGTTGTAACAAGCCCTGAAATATATACTTTGCCAGAAAATGATGAAATTTCAAGTCTCAGATGGGCCACAAGTAGAAGATCACATCCAAGTGACTAACCAACGATTTTTAACCATTGATTTACATGGACAATGTTTGGACAGCGCAGATCATCGTATTAAATTAATTATAGTGATGCAATTGATAATGTAATTGTTTTGGGATATCATCAGTGGCCCATGTGCCCAATAGATTAATAGTCTAGTGACACACATGTTACACATGCAACTCTTGGAAGGATTTTAGATGTAATCCAAGCTTTCACCGTGGATTTCAAAAACCCTCTTTGAGGGGATTTGAAACCCTCAATTACTTTATGATGCCAAACATACCAGGTGATTTGAAATCCTCAAAAATCCCCCTAAACCCCCCAAATACATGGTGCCAAATGACCCTTAAGGGTCTGATGTGACGAAGCCCTAAAGCCAAATCGATTGCGTCTGGTGAACTCGTGTGACAGTTCAGGTGACTTTTCAGAGGGGAGTTTGAGATCTCCTCTCAGCTCGGTAAAGAGTTTTGGGGATTCAGACTCTTGAGTATTTGGAGGAGGAAGGACGACTTCCCTGCAGCATCTTTCTGTTCGGATCCGTTCCAGCAGTGGATATAGACAGTCACATATCCTTGCGCACTCACAAATCGAGGGTGGACAGATCCTCAACGGTAGTGAAAGAGCCTTCACATATGGGGAGGATGGGAGTTGACATGAGGATGTCCGATGGCTACTCGGTAGAAGATCTCCTGGACACGTCTTTAATAGTCACCCCTCTCTATGCCGAGATAGGTCGGGATCCCGCTGCCCGGGAGAATCCAAACCTTTCAGTCGTTAGGGTGGTAGATACAGTCAACAGCACTACGAGCTCCATTCTTGAGAAGCATTTTCAATGGGCTAAAGACGTGTTGGAAAGAGTGGGAGTTCAAACAGGTCTATCATTCAACGCCAGAGACAAAGACGTTCGCGATTTCTTTCAGTTTGTGCAGGGGAAGGCAGCCCAACAGCAGCAAGAACAACAGAATCTGAGATGCAAGAGATCCCCTAAAGGCATTAGAGAATTGTTGAGTTTGGAGTGCTCCATTAATTATGACGTTGCAACTAAACTCAGTGGTGGCAAGAGGGCTAGACCAGGGAAGGGTGGTGATCAATGATAATTCTATCTTGGAGCATAAGAGGCCTGGGATGCAAAGTAAAGAGAGTTCAGGTCAAGGTGTGCAAGAATTCGAAAGCAAACATAGTGATGGTTCGAGAATCAAAATTTCAGTCTATTCCCCTAGGTACGATTGAGTTATCTGGAATGTCTAGCATTTTGATTGGGTTTCTACTAACGTTGTGGGTAATGCGGGAGGGATTACCCTCATGTGGAATGCCAACAATGGAGAAAGATAGTCCCCTGTCGGTACTTTTTCTGTTTCAGTTTTACTTTGCGACATTTCGTCAGGTTTCCAATGGGTTATGACATCTGTGTATGGCCCATGTGTGAAAAATCTCCGCAGTCTATTTTGGTAGGAGCTTGATTCGATGAGATATAAATGGGGGTACCCTTGGTGTATTGGTGGCAACTTTAACGTCACCCGGTTCTCCTTCAAGAAATCCAAAGGGGCGAGGATCACTAGCAATATGGGCCAACTTTTCTGATTGGGTGAATCGTCACCAGATGGCAGATCTGCCTATGGAGGGGGCCAAATGTATGTCGTTAAATGGTCAAGAATGTGCATCTATGTCGCGTCTCGACAAATTTCTGGTTTCCGTTGATTGGATTGAGAAATATCCTCTTGCAGTACAGTGTGGGCTGCCTAGAATGGTTTCCGACCATCGACCAATTGTCCTTTAAGTATCGGAGGACAATTGGGGCCCTAGACCTTTTATATTTGAAGCGGCTTGGTTAGAGGTGGAAGGATTTGGTCAGTTGGTGGCAGACTGGTGGGGATCTTTTGTGGTGGAGTGCTATGTTGGGTTCAGATTATGTAGGAAGCTCAAGCTCTTGAAAAAAAAAGAAAAAAAGATCAAAGGGTGGAAGAAAGAGGTCTTGGCAGCTAGGGAGGCTGAATTTGAAAATATGGCTGATTAGATTCATGATCTGGATTTAGTGGAAGAAAGCAGTGCCCTTTCAGTAGCAAATAGAGAGAGAAGAATGGAATAGTCATCTTTATATGCGCAAAAGGCCAAAGAAGAGGAGATCAAGTGGCTGCAAAGATCTAGGGCGATTTGGCTCAAAGCGGGTGATAAGAACACTCGTTTCTTTCACAGTTTTACAAGTGCCAAGGCTAGGGCCAATAGAATTGGGTCCTTATTGATTGATGAGGCCACTATCTCAGATAAGGATAGGATATCTGATTCTTTTATTATATGAATCTTCTTTCCGCCGAGAAGTGGGGAAGACCGACTTTGGACAATGTTTGATTTTGCCAGATTGATAAGGAAGCAATTTTGGCTAGAAAAACCAAATCTCGAAGAGGAAGTGATAGCAGTGGTGCGTTCAATGTGTGGGGATAAAGCCCAGGGCCCGGATGGCTTCCCCATTTTGTTTTTTCAGAAATTTTGGTGTGTTGTTGGGAAAGATGTGATGGAGTTTTTGTCGGAATTCTTTGAGCAGGGATGATTATCTTCCAAAATGGGGCTACCTTCATTATGCCGCTTCCGAAGGTTGAAGGAGCATAACAATTTAAAGACTCCAGACCGATTAGTCTCATTGGAGCGCCATACAAGATTTTAGCGAAGATTTTGGCTTCCAGATTCAAGGAAGTGCTCTCCGATGTAATTTCCAACAACCAAGGAGCCTTCGTAGCAGACAGGCAGATTCTAGACAATGCTTTGATAGCCCTTCAATGCATAGATGCTAGATTTAGGGAGAAGAAACGTGGGCTAGTGTGTAAGCTTAACATCGAAAAGGCCTACGACTATGTGGATTGGGAATTCCTAGACTACATGCTCTTGAGGTTGGGTGCGTCCAAAAGTGGAGTAGGATTAAGTCTTGCATCCAATCTCCTCCTATTCCATTCTTATTAATGCGTCGCCTAAGGGTTATTTTCAGTCCTCATGAGGTTTGAGGCAAGGGGATCCCTCATCCCCTTGTTCGTAGTAGTGGGTGAAGCTCTTAGTGCTATGCTGTGGAGAGGAGAGGAGTTCGGATTATTCTAAGGTTTCTAGCCTGCTAGAAATGGACCCTAGATCTCTCACCTTCAATATGCGGATGATACGCTTCTGTTCTGTGAGGCAGAGGCAAGTGCAGTGGACAATATCCGTAAATTGACTGTTTGCTTTGAGGCAGTGTCAGGCTTGAAGGTTAATGCCGCAAAATCAGAGCTTCTTGACATCCACGTTGGGGAGGAACAGCTTCAAAATCTTGCAGACATTTTCGAGTGCAAATCCGGCTCCCTCCCACCCACTTATCTTGGCATGCCGCTTTGTTTGGGAAAACCGCCTATCCATCTTTGGGACAGAGTGATAGAGAGAGTTGAAAGGAAGCTTGCTTGTTGGAAGGGGCATTCTATGTCATTGGGGGGTCGTCTAACCCTCATCAAGACAGTGTTCTCGAACATGCCCGTCTATTTCTTGTCCTTATTCCAATGCCCGAAGTCAATTCACTCTAGGCTTTAAAAGTGGAGAAGACAAGATCTGTGAAATGGCAATAGTGAAGGGAAGAAAGTTCATCTCCTCAAGTGGGCCGAGGTGTGTAGGCTGATTAAGGAAGGAGGGGCAGGCATCAAACCTTTGGGGCATATGAACACCACTTAATTGGGAAAATGGGTTTGAAGGTTTGGAGTAGAGGAAGGGAAACTGTGGAGAGAAGTTGTGGCCAGTAAATATGGGACACAGGAAAGCGGTTGGTTCGTGAAATCTCCATCGCTTCATCGGGCCTCCGCCATTTGGAAAGCGATGGCATCTACTAAACATTTTGTTCGCAGGGGCACGTCTTTCTCATTAGGAAAAGAGTTCTCACATTCGTTTTTGGGCTGACAAGTGGTGTGATGAGCATGAATTGCGGACTATGTTCCCGAGAATTGCTAGGCTAGCCCCCGACCGATTCATCTTGATAGCTGATTGTTTCTCGGTTATGGGGGAATCAGTAGTTTGGACGCCGCCTTGTCGCAGAGATCTTTTGGATACAAAGATCGATGAATTCTCTAGCCTCCAAGACTTTCTTAGAAATGTCAAGATTAATCCTATCGAGGAAGATTCTATGGTGTGGGCCAGAAACACTTTTGGGAAGTTCTCCGTTAAGTTGTTATTCAAGGTAATTCCAGACTCCTCATCGTATCCCATGCCATCCGTTTCATCATTGGTTTTATGGGGGGCCTCGAGTGGCGGTTTTCATTTGGTTAATCTGTCGGAAGCGAATCCTTATGATCGATAACTTGCAGAGAAGGGCGATGATTCTTCCAAATATTTGTTGCATGTGTATGGGTAATGAGGAGACGATTAATCATCTCTTTATCCATTGTCCCCTTGCCTTTAAGGTGTGGAGTTGCTTTTTTTCACTATTCCAGTTGACATGGGTGATGCCGAAGTCAGTGGACGATCTTCTTTAGGCGTGGCATGGTGGAGGTGTTGGGAGGTCCGGTAAAGCTAGGTGGAGACTCATTATAGTAGTGTTCTAGGCTATTTGGGGCGCGAGAAATCGTTGTTGTTTCAACAATGTTTGGGCAAGGGCTGAGGAGGCTAATTGTGTGGCCTCATTGTATTTGGATAGATGGGCGTGATTGCGTCTTTTGGCATTGTATTCTTTGTTCGTTGATTCGAGCTTTCTGATAAATTCTTTATTACCTCTTTTTTTTAAAAATTATAATAATTAAAAAAAAAAAAAAAAAAAACAAAACAAAACAAAGAGCAGAAAAGGAAATGGCCATTTTCTGAAGAAAACTGTGGAAAGGAAAGCTGATTTCTACCATCCTCGTCTTTTGTAAATGAGGGAAACCATCACATCAGAGGAAATCGATTTCCTTTTCCACGGTCTAATCCTGTTTTCCACCAATCCAAAGAGGCCATTAGTGCAGATCTGGCCAGGCTTGCCACCCCTTGTAAGCACCATATTCCTTTTCCTCAAATCATGCAGACTACCTTCATGTAGCATCGAATGGACTGACAAATTGGATAAACATGTTAAAAGTAGTTCAGCATCTATATTATACTAGTAGGACTGTCGGAAATTCAATTAGTTTTTGAAAGCTATTAGCAGGGGACTTACCAAGGCAGACCGGACATGTTGGCTGTTCTGTTGAGCTTGCAAGGGAAGTCTGTGCATGTTCTATTGATCCTGTGTACTGTACATCGACAGTAAAAAGGACACAGCAAACTTCTACCTATATCAAACCGAAAAGCAATAAATTTGATGAAATAAGAGAACATTTCGACTTCAAGAAACAGAAACTTAACAGGTCAGACTGGTATGACCATATCATTCTTCCAAATAGTAAACTATATATCACAAGTAGCACAAACCTCCAAAGAGGAGAAATGCCTCCCATTGAAATACCGGTAGAAATTATCCGCGGAGTTCTGGCTATCAAACCTGATCAAAATGCTATAGCGATCCTCCAATCCATCATTCCTAAATCCCCAAATAAACATCAAGGTCAATCAGAGAACCACAATCCAATCAACTCAAACTTTATGAAGCAATTGCCAGCCACCTTAAGGAGAACATTTTCATCTCTACCTCTTATCTATTCTTTTGTGCATGGGGAACATGTTGCGGTGATTTTCAGATTTGAGACCCCCGTACTAGTGGGCCTTCACATAGGGCTGTCAACAGGTCAGGTTCAAGTCAGGTTCTACAGTAGCTGTACCAGGGCTGATTGGGTTTGGATCTTGCTGGGTCATGGTTCCTTATGTCTCTCTCTGACTTGGACCCAGATCCAAACGAACGGGATGATAAGGACCTTTATATAGTTGGGACCACACATGGTGCCCCTTTGACACATGCATGTTGGGCAAATGGCAAACCTCCCTCCATTGCCAGATTAATCAATAAGTATTCAATGGATAAAGTATCATTGCAAGTGGGAGTGTGGTGCACCCATTACCAGCCCCAAGCCTGGAGAAAGGAGGATTGTGTCAGGTTGGCAGCGGGCATAAATTTTTGCCACAACTTATTTCATGAATCCTGACATCACGTAGTGGAATGGTGAAACAGGATTTATGTAGCTGGCTCCAATTAGTTGGGAATTGGGAAAAGGCTTAGATAATGAAGACATTTTATATATGCAATATTACTAATAGAACCAACCGGACCCAACCCAATCCAATTTTAATCGGGCTAGAGACAATGGACCTGCCTTAAATCTGACTAGACCCAATCTTTAACCAGGTCCTTTTTTTTTTTTGTGGGGGGGTTGGCGGGGATGGTCAAGTACCCATTGACAGCCCTACTTCACATAGATGAGTAATAGCCCAAAAATCAAGGCAATAGGATTAATCTTAGTTATTGAATCAATGTTCTATAATTGGCTGGTTAAAAAATGTTGAGCAAAAGGAATGCAACGATTCAGTTTCAGCATCTAAAATTGCATCAATTAAACAGCTGGAACCGACCAACCTTGGTGGTTTTGAGCTATGATCCATGCATTTGATGGCACAGCAGGTTTATGGTTTTGGTCATCCTAGACAGGTGCCATATTTGGAGTGGATATGGCAGGAAGAGGAGATTAAAATATTCACTTACGATGGCAACTTTTAGTAGTATTTCTTCCAATAGCCAATACATGAAAGCATTAGTGGTGGTACAGTAGTAACAGTTATAAAGCAAAACATGTTCCTGAATTCAACCTGACAATTCGCATCTCCAAACTATGTTGAATGAACGAACCACAGAACTGGCAAAAATCTGCATATGTCATATGATTTGGAACGGCAAGCACGCAAACAAGCGGTTTCCTCCCCACCTAAAAAAGATCAAAAGAAAAAGAAAATCTTATTTTTCCGAACCCTGTGTTTCTAGGAGGAAATATACAATGTGCTCTAACAAGCAAAATACTGTTTTTTGTTCAGCCAGCAAAAGTACATGGCACGCCCGACCTCTCTGTATTTTTTTTTTTCTTTGATAAGCAACAACCTCAGTAATAGAAACAAATATAGTTCAATCCATTAAGGCGGTGGATAGGGACAGGACAGCAAATCAACATAGATTGGCAACAAAACCCATGATAAAGACTGTTTGTTAATGTCCCAAAAACTACCTCCATCATCAAATCTAGTCATACAACCAGCAGTTCTTCTTTCCTGTTGAAAATGAACTGTCTCGTAAACGTCCACCAATCAGACAGTTAAAATTGTACACCAGAGAAGATTCTTGCAACATGGCCAATTTATAATGGTGCCTGCCGGCTGAATGGTCTGATCATTTAAAGGCAGGCCCAACGTGTACAGATGTTGGTCCGAGTAAAAACTGGAAGCTGAAAATCAAAGAACTATGCATTTTTTTTATAGAAGTGTTGCAATTATATCAAAAAAGAGTTCAAATAATTGCTAAATCATACCATACAGGTAGAGAAACACAAAAAATATATCAAAAAAAAAAAAAAAAAGAAGTAAAAATACATCTATGACCACTACATCCCACCAAGAGATTCTCTTAGAAATTCCCCCAAAAAATGTTTTTTTTTTTTTTCAAAAATAAATTCATCTTTTCTTCACCTCCCATACGCTACCTCGATATCATCGACACATATCACATGTCTCGACGATATAAGGAACTTCATAAAGGAATCTTGATGACTATCTCGCGATATTTCAAAATACCGCACGATATTGTTGACACAAAATACAATATTATTATTTCCTGGTTGTTTTGTACCGAGCACCTATTTTAGCAATAATATTGGCCATATCGTCAATATTGAAACCATTGGGCATCAGTACCCCATTCATCAAGAGTTTTTGCTTTGTTCCAATCATGATGTATTGCGTTACTTGAAATCCCAAAAGAAATTGAGAGCCCATCATGCTAGGTGAAGCGTGTATGTTTAGAAGTTGATATTAGGGCTGTACACGAACCGAGTTAGCTCGGTTAGCTCGCTCAACCTGACTTGAAATAGCTCGATTTGACTCAGTTCGAAACTGAGTTCGAGCCGAGTTGAGCTGATTTTTGAGTTCGAAAAAATTTCAAACCGAGTTCGAGCTTGCCCGAGCTTGACTCAACTCGGATCGAACCAGTTCGGTGACTCGGTTACTTTGATATTGATGTTGCTAAGTGTTTGTTGAAATGACTCAACGAAGTGTCGGCTGGTGGCAAGGAAGGTATGTATATGAAACAAATAACCTTTTTTCTTGATTTTGATGTTGCCTACAAGGTATTTGATGAAATACCTATACACATTTACATACAGTAAGAAATTGAAAGTGCACTCCAAGCGTTTGTGAAAATGCAGCATAGGCTCGAACTGGCCCAAGTTGCTGACCGAACGAAGCCGACCTGGCCAGTCAGGCTCGAGGACCGAGCCGAGCCGAGTTCGAGCTGGGGTTAGCTAGTGGCCGAGCCGAGTCGAGCTGTGCAAGCTCGACTCGGTTCGACTCGTGTACACCTCTAGTTGATATATTATCTGAAGCATTGGTTCGGTGTAGAAAATAAGGTAGTAAATGCCCTCAACTTAAAAATGCATTTCTTGTTCACCCTATAGTATCCATAGTTGGGTTCGAGTAATTCAAGAAAGACTATGCAGCCAATGGTGATTTTGGGAAGAATTTTCAGCATGTTCTATAGGCTCAAGCACTGAGTACCCAAAGACAATTTGCTTGATGGGTGCCTATTATATGACATAAGGTTGTGTGTATCTAAAAGCTCCATGCTAGAGCTTGTGATGCAAGAGCACCATTCACGTGGCCTTGGTGGTCACTTGGGATAGAAAAAACAACAACCCTAGTTGTGGACTGCTTTACTAGCCAAGTTTGAAGAAAGACATTGGAAATGATGCTCTATGGTGTCAAGGATGTCAGTTAGGCAAGTGTAACAAGTAGAACATTAATCTTCATACTCCACTTATTGTGCCAAACGCCCCATGGGAAAATACCAGCTTGGATTTCATCTTGCGATTACTTAAGACTCAATGTGGTTATGAATCTATCAATGTCCTGATCGATAGATTTCTAAGATAGCCCATTCCCTTATAAGAAGACATTGGATGCTCCATATATCACCAATGTTTTCTTCAAGGAGGTGGTTTATCCATATGACATTCCTTGACAATTGTGTCTAGCAGTGCTATTAACTTTATGGGTTACTTTTCCTGAACTTTGTAGTCTAAGATGAAACTAAACAAAAGTTCTCAATCATTTATCATCCTCCAGCAGACAGAAAGATCGAAGTCATCAACCACAGTATTGAAAATTCTTCAACACTTGGTTCGTGAGCATAGGTTCATGGGAGCTCATGTTGTCCCATGCTGAGTTTGCCTATGACAACTTTGTGAAACCCACCACGTGACTCTCTCCTTTTGAGATTTGACTAGCATTAGATCTCAACAGCCTATTGATTTAGTTCCACCTATTATTGCAACTAGACTGAGCCAAGATGCCAAGGCTTTTGCACTGAATATCAAGGAAACACACCAAGGCTTTTGCATGTAGATATTCAGCGACACTTTGCACAAATTCAAGAAGGGGATTAGGTCATGGTGTGCCTCAAACTAGAGAGGTTTCCCACAAAAACCTATATCAAGTTAAATTCTGGAAAGGCAGGTCTTTAACATGTTCTAAGGAAGCCAAGTGAAAATGCATACTTGATCGAGTTTACCTTGAAATGAAGATCAGCCCTATTTTCAATGTGGAAGACGTTAAGTTTACCTTACACATCAAGAAGATGAGAGCATAGAAGAATGAGCTATATAGATACTCAAAACACAACACCAGTTGAACGAAGCTATTGAAGATGTGCTAGACAATCAGATGGTTTCAACGCCTAAGAAATTTCTAGTCAAGTGGAGAGGATTTCAATAGACAATTTCAAACACATCAACCTGGAGCTGTACAAGGAGTGTACCATCAAAAACTCAACAGAGCTGAGTTCATTGAAGCTAGGGAGAATTGATGCAATCACGCCCCAACATACGAGTGTGTATGGGAAGGGGCCCAAGTGAGGCCTTGCTTGAGCACACTTGGAAGGAGTCTCTTATTTGTTGTTGTTTACTTTTGTTTAAGCTTTCTTACCTCTTTCTTTTTACTTGTAGAAAATCCTATTCTAGTAGATTAGGAAAAGCGATATTCAATAAGGATTCATAAATAGTTTTTGCCATACATATGGAGAACTGTATGAAATTCTTTTAATAAGAATTACTGAGAGTTTTTCCTGCAGTATAAGAGGGTGGATAGTTTGTGTGATCTCTAGTATAAAGGCTAGAGGACTGTTGACCTTTGCTCTCAATCTTTCTTCTTCTTTCCATCTATCTGTGCGTGTGGGTGTTTTGAGCTTTAATCCGATACGCAAATTTCAGTTTGCAATTAGTTTCAATTCACATTCTACTTGCATTACCCTCTGTTTTTTATACAGTCCCAAAAATTTGTACTATGCAAGGGTGGAAAAGAATGAAAAATTGCATGTGTCAATGAGATATGAGGTGAAGTATCAATTCCATGTACATGCATGCATTCATATACATAAAGACAGGGAGAGAGGGAGGGAGAGAGATTGAGTAGAGTACCGGGAGATCGGAGGTTGAGGCAGAGGGAGAATCTTGGGAGTAGAGGTGCATGATTCCCCTCGTTTCTTCTATTCTAGGGTTTCCTGATGAGAAATGAACGGCCTGTGTCAAGGCCGATGCCTGAGTGAGCTCTGAACCGGAATTCATGGCGAGAGGTGGCCGGAAAGCGTCTTCTTCTGCTGCTGCGGCGGCTGCACCGCTGCTGGTAGAGGTGGCGGACATGGTCAAAGATCGAGGAGAGCAAGGCGACCATAGAGGAATGAAGGAGATGAGAGAAAATTCTCGCAGACAGACTTCAAGCCTGTTTGGCGCGCGAGATTCAGTAGCATTAGACAGAATGGAATTGGTTTGGTACAATGATCATCCAGTGTCAGGGTTTGTCTTGAAATCCCAAGTTTCAAAGGACATGTTATTCCGTGTTTGGAAGGTAAGCGTTGAAAATGTAAACTCTAGATTTTATCTCGAGGACTCTGGCAGTCGCAGGAAGTTCCTGCACTGGAAACCTAGATGGGGCACACCGTGGTGTTTATGAGAAATCCCCTCCGTCCATCCGTTTTGTGAGCTCATTTTAGGACGAAAGGAAAATTTTAGTAGGATCCAAGACTCAAATGGACCGCACTAATGGAAAAGGTGGGTAGGAAAATTCCTACCGTTGAATCCTCCCTGGCCTACAGTGATGTTTACCTGCCATCCATACCGTTCAAAACGTTATTCCTACTGGGATAAACTGAGAACACAAATATTACGGTGATTCAAAACCAGTGGCTCCACAAATATTTCAACCATGGACGTTTTTGGCCTACTTTAGTATTTGGATCCAGCTCAACTTTGGATTCATGTCTTAAAATCAGCTCACAAAAAGTATAGACGGGGTGGATTTCTCATAAACATCACCGTGGGCCCATCTTAGTTCCCGGTGCAGGAACCTTCCAGTGAAAGCCTTCAGCAGGAAATCTGTGTTTGGGTTGGCATGGCTCCACTCTGATTTGACTCCATCCATCGTATCCAAAGCACTCAAGTGGACTACGCCATATGAATCAATGGAGATAATGATTCCACTGTTAAAACCTTAAAAGGACGAGCTATAGATGTCCTAAAGTGGGGTGAATATGGCAATACAAAATATTTCAATGCAATATGGAATAATAAAACAAATATACTCAATTGTTTAGAGTACCGAATTCTTGATATCAAATAGTTCGTAGGACAACCTTCATGTAAAATATATAGGCAGGACAACCTTATTTCACGACGACTTTGAGATCAAAATATTAAACTTACCAAAAAACGATCAATCACAAAGAAAACATATAAAAAATAAATCAATCACTATAATGCACAAAGAGTTATAGTAGTTCGGTGGTTGACTTCACACCTACTCCACTCCCAAAATTACTACCCTCGTAATTTTGGCTTTCACTATTCAAGGTTTTCATAGTTCACTTTAACAACCTTATACGGTCTATGAGATTTTCACGGGCTCACCACAACAAAACCCACTATGTGATTTTCACGGGTTCACCACAACAAAACCCACTTTGTGATTTTCACGGGCTTACCACAAAACAATCCTTTTGAGATTTTATGGCTATCTCAGAAAAACTCAAATATAAATGAAAGTAAAACAGTACTTATCTTCAATTGGCAAGTCGAAAACATAATTGTAGTTTTGAATGTAACAATCTCCTTTATCGGGATATAAATGAAGCCGTGTATGCGTTCAACCTAAAAAAAAAATGTAGGGATCTAATATATTTTCAATGAAACGAACAATACCCTAATGCTGCAAATTCGATTCTTTAAATCTCAAGTAGAGTATGGATTAATATAGTAAAACAGTTTAAACAAACTTGAGAAAAATAATATAATTAGCTGAATCAAATATAAGAATTACCTCTCAAATAGCTTAAAGAGGCTTGGACTTTCACTCTTTTTATTGAGAAGATGAATCTGTCTTTTTCAGTTTTTGAAAGAGTGAGAGAAAGTCTCTATTTATAGCCAAAGGCATTGAAAATTCGGCTAGCCGAATTCCAACAATTGCGTTCTAACGGATATTTGGATTTCGCAGGAAGAAATCTTTCAAAATTTTGTTTGTCGAACCTCCAGTTCAGCTGGCCGAATCTTAATGAGATCCAAAATCTTATCTCACTGGAAACTTGACCAAACATCCTTCAGGCTAGCCGAGCGGGCAGGTTCGGCTGGACGAACTCAAGGTTGGGTTGGCCGAACTTGCTCTGGAAATTTTGTCTTGTTGTATACTTGCCCGAATAATGTTGGGTTGGCCGAAGGTAGTTAGGCTGGCCAAACCTGATCGGGTTGGGCTAACTCTAGTGTATTTTACTTAGAATAATATGTTATCGTAATATTATGTGAAATACACCTAATCTAAGGTCAATCTAAGGTAATACCACCTGATGGTTGACAAGTACAAAGTGTTCTGATCTTCAAACCAAGTAAGGCTTTAAAGGCTTGAGATGTTGATCGAGTCTTTACGAGGTATTTGTGAGTTGTCAAAGCGTATCTTCATGAGTGTTTGTGCTCCTTTCAGGACTACAAAATTTTGACAATTTTAGTTGTGCTTAAGTATAAGCACTTAGAACCCTTCTTACGGCCCATGATAATGTTTATGTTAGTCATACAGACCTAGACTTGGATGAAGGAAAAACAATTATCCAATTGATATAATTTTGTGGTGTTGTCCATTTGAGCTCTGGATATGCTTATTTTAAGGCGCAATCCCTAAAACGATCACATCAAACATATCGATAATTTGGATATAACACATACATTATGATTAGGCTAACATAACTTCAATACACTACCTCTGAGGTCGGGCAATCTGCTTCGTGAAACCTCCATGGTGTGTTGACATCACAAGTTTGTGGGCCCCACCATGATGTATGTAATATATTGAAACTATTCGTCCATTTGGCGAGCACATTTTAATTCATGATCTCAAAAATAAGACAGATTTAAGGCTCCTGTGGACCACACTGCAGAAAAGCAATGGAGATGTAGGGATTGAACTTGTACCGTTGGAACATTCTTGGGGTCACAAAAGTTTTGGATCAATTTAACAAATTTTCCCCTAATCCATTTCTGTGTGACTATATGCAACACCCTGAATTTTCACTATTTTGGATTTCCAAAATTCCTTATATATATATATATATATATATATATATATATATATATCTATATATCACTAGCCTATATTGTCACTTACTGACCCTTGACGTTCGGGGTGAACCTATACGTGAGAGGTACCTGAAAAGAATCCGCCTGATCACTTAAACATTAAGTTTAGCCTCGTGAATTGTTCATTTAGGGCCCAAATCTAACCGGTCTATCACTGACTAATCAAGACAACCATAACTAAATTAAAGATATACACAAAGTCAAGCCAGTTATGGGTCGTATCTTAATTAACGAACCAAGTCAACTTACTTATTCATTTAGCCCAAGAACCAATGGTTTAGAGTGATCATGATTGAATCACCATTTTTACTAATTTTGAATAGGCCACACTATGAACATAATTAATTCATACCATAATCATTGCGCACAAGAAATCTCACTACCTAATTCATTCTAGAAATGCATTGATTATCTAAACAAGATCTATACTGCTCGTTAGTGGGTCCGAAATTATAGAATAATGTCTATCTCACTAGGTTTGATGTCCATCATGAGTAACGAACCAAGAAAATGCATAGAATTGCTCAACTTGGGCCAAAAGCTAAATGCTTGAAACGCGCGAATCCCCTACGCTGAAATCTCAAAACTTACGTGAAATAAACATTTCGCTCTTTCGCGAAGTTGCAGCTTTTCAACCATTAGATCGCAACCAAACTCGAAGCGTGAGTTAAGGATATTTTTCTTCTCATATCCGTATAACTATGGCCTCAATCGATCACCGACGATCGTTTATTGCAAGTAGAGCCCCCACGGTCGATTGAGGCATTTGATCTCTACCCAATTTGGACGAATCGCTCATCCTATGATGGGGCACCTGCACCATGGTGCGGATGAGCCAGCGAGCCCCCGTAGGGGCCTTGCAAATCAAAATTAAGCCCACTAGGGGCATGCATGTTAGAAAAAGGACCCTCATGGTCATTTAAACACAATTTCTAGACTATTTAAGCCCAAAAATCACTCCCTCACTCCTATACAATTTTTTTTTGTTGCAAGGGAGAGAGGCAGTGGGGAGAATGGAGGAAGGAGCTCCTTCCCCTTACCGCTGCCTACAAAGGGCCCTGCAACTGCGCCCCACCATAGAGAGCAGCCTACCTGTGATAGAAAGGTAACCCTCCAGCCCTCTCCAAATTTCAACATTGTAGAACTATTTGCATGTGCCCTTATAAGCTAATTCAGTTGGCGTAGGGCCTCGATACGCCAATTCGCGGACTTGAAACCTTAAAAGCAGCACCACAAATTGACAGACTACTCCTAGGTGCTGATCATTACCTTTAAGTTGCTAATTATCGAACCTATGTCGCAATTAGTGATTGTATAGTGAAATTTGGAATTTGCATGCTAAACATTGAGAAATTCTTAGTGTAATACCCTCCATGAATTATGAATTTTGTCTAGAATAGTTGATCCTTGATTACATGTTAGAATAAACTGTTTTGTTGAAATTTTCATGCCCATATGCTCCACGTTCTCCCCTTGATACTTGTACGTAATTATCTAGTTGTTGTAAATTATGCGATGATTGAAAAATGTACTTGCATGCCTTTGTTTACCCATATTAGCTAGAATATCCTGAGGTACTGATGAATTTGGTTGTTTATTATTGAGTAAAATTGTTTGTGGCCTGCTATAGAATTTTAGTCTAATGGTAATTGGGTTGGCCAACAAAATCAGAAAGATTCGGAAGGGCAGCCCTACCGGATCGGCTACCTTAGGCCAATCGGACCAATTCGGGCCGAAGAGGGACAATTGACAGTATTTGGACTACGCAAGATGCTTACACCCAGTGCCGGTTGCACCGTACGTCACCTGAGTCAACCAATTTAGTCCACCAGTTAGCCAACCATGTATGTTCACGCCTGCCTAAATCTGAAGCACCTCATACCTTTGAGAGGCCTACTATTAACTGTTAGTGATACGATCCCTAAGTCTCGGGAACCGGGCATAGTGGTATGGGACACTGTGTTCGTACTGTCGGCCTACGCTGGGGTGATGAGCCTCCTCATAGTGACCAACGAGCACATGGGGTGATAGATCCTTTTTCGAACGACCCCCATCAAATTATCTGGCTGATGGTTCCGTGCTAGAGTACTGTTCGAACAACTCGAGCATGAATAGAATTGGGTGACAAGCCCTTCCCTATGTTGATTTGGTTATGTGACAAGCCCTTCCCTATGTTGATTTGGTTATGTGACAAGCCCGCACCTCAGAACTGAGTGATTATACTCGGTGTTTGCGTGACGACCCATACTGAGTTAATCCTCATACCTTTGGGTATAATGCATTACCTTTGGAATTATTAATTTGTGAGACAGATGGATGATACCTAAATTTGGATCATGGATCGCAGGCTCAGAGCCACTACGGCCGCTCGGAGCCAAGTGATCTGGATAAGGCTATTGATTAAATGAAGGTGTTTCGGCTTCCCAAATCTTGCTGGATGAACAGACTTAATTAAATACTCTGCTAACATGAATATTTATAGCATTGCATTAGCATAGGTTGGTGACTTGACAGTCGAGGTTGCATTGAGGGAGTGTTGGTCATATACGAACGTATATATGGTGTCGCTTGAGGGAGTGTTGGATGGTGAGGGCATGCATCATATCATAAAACTATGCATGTGCATTAACAAGAGTATCTAGGAATCGTGTGCTTAGTTCCTTCTCATTATTCGCGCATGTGGAATTGATAACTTGATGCTAATGGAACTACTGATTTAATCACTTACTCCCACTCTGGGATGATTTTTTAAAACACCAACCAAACACTTTCGTAGATGCAGGTACTAGGAATCCGATGCGTTGGAGAAGGCTCACACGGACTTAGAGGATGAGTCCTCGTATACCCATTTGTTCAGTGGGCCAATGTAGGACCCCCATAGGTCATCGATGAGATCTTAGAGTTGACACATTTGTAAATTTTGGTTGGTATATTTTGCTCAGCGGTAGTCCCGTACTCTGGATGAATATGTTTTACTGATAGTTGATTTACTTGCATTAAATTCACGGTTATTCTAGAGTACATCCCATAGTCTATTTTTAATTCTATGAACTGCTCAAATGACAGTTAAAATGAATTATAAAATCCTTCTTCCGTAAAGCATAAGTGACACCCGAGATATCAAAGGTCGAGTATTTACTCGGCCTCCGAAATCTGGGGCGTTACACCATATGAATAGTTTAGATAGAAAATAAACATCATGGTAGGCACTAGAAATGTTTCAATGGTGGGAATCATTGTCCCCACTACTTTTTGGCATGGTCCACTTGAGCTTTGGATATGATTCATTTTTGGGTTCATGTATTAAAATGATCTCACGACATGAATGGAGGGTATGGATATAATAAATACATTATGGTGGGACCCGTAGGACTTGGTGACGTCAACACCGCACCTAGGTATGTGGTGTGTGGCACACGCACACCAGACAATCGACTTCCCCAATAATCCATCGAAGTACACTGTTTGAAAATGTCACACACCCCCACCTTCCTGGTGTGTTGATGTCACCACATTTTGTGGATCCCACCATGGTGTGTGTGTTATATCCACATCGTCCATCCATTTTGTGAGATCATTTTATGGCAGGGGAGATGCAAGCTAATGGCACTCATCGTTGAAATCTTTCTAGGGCCCACTGTGATGTTTATTTGCCATCCAACCTGACTTGGATGAGAGGAAAACATACATACCAGTGTGAGCTTCTTCTTCTTCTTTTTTCACACTCTCTCACACACCGCACTGGTATTAGAACCTATGACCTCTTCCTTGAAACCTATGTGAATCTACCACTGAGCCATGAGTAGGGACCCAAATAGCTCCAATCCAATACTATCTAATACCTTCTAATACATTGACGACCCTAAATGTCTTTCTATGGGTGCATTGATATTTATATGTGAAGGGGAAAAAGGCACAGCTTTGGTGGATACCCGGATACACCAAGGTGGGTGGGATCCCTGAATGTGGGACCCACTATGATGTATGTGTTTTATATCCACGCAATCCAACCGTTATGAAAGCTCATTTTAGGGCACGATCCAAAAAAAATAAAATGAAGCATATCCAACTCTTAAGTGGACCATGATATAGGAAACAATGATAATCAACCATTAAAAACTTCTCGTGGGCCACAAAAGTTTTGGATCAAGTTGATATTTGGGTGGTCTCTTCGTCCGAGTCTCTGTGACCTTATCAATAGGTTAGATGGTAAATAAAAAATTTTAATGGCCCCATGAATTTGTTTTTTTTGTTTAATGGTGGGTATTCAATCATTACTATTTCTATGGTCCACCTAAGGTTTGGATGTACTTCATTTTTTGGATTATGCCCTAAAATGATCTTTCAATTAACCATGGTGGATACAAGGATCCACCCAAACCATGCCCATAGTTGGGTTGGGTTGTTGTGGGCCCATGTGATGTGATGTGTGATAACATCCAACCAACTAGGAAACATATACTTGATTGTCCAATCTTACATAGAGTTGTAGATGAGTCGAACCGAGTCGAGCTTCGCACAGCTCGTCTCGGCTCGGCCATTAGCTAACCCAGCTCGAACTCGGCTCGGCTCGGTCCTTGAGACTGTCTAGCCAGCTCGACTCAGTTGGGTCAGCAGTTTGAGCTGAGTTTGAGCTTATGCGGCATTTTCTCAAACATGTAGAATGCATCTTCAATTTCTCAAAGAATGCGAAACAATAACAATATTTTTACATGTATTTTATCCAACACCTAGAGAGCAGCATCAAAATCAAACACCCAATGAGTAGCATCAAAATCAAACACTCGGCGTATCCATTCCTTCCTCGCCAACACTTCGTTGAGTCATTTCATCAAACACTCGGTGAGCAACATCCATATCAAAATAACCGAGTTGTGAGACTCGTATCCTAGCCTGTACCATTCTATAGGCTCCTGCGGTCCTCCCGGTCGAATTCCGGCGACTTGCGATGCGTAGATAGCATTTGCATGTGACTTTGAGTGTCTTCCTGTAATTTCGAGTCGGCTTGACCTAAGACCTATGTCATTGTGACCGCATCGTCGCTGCGGTTCCAACGTCGCGTCTTGTATGACAATCCGAGATGTACATCAAAAGATGTAGGCCGTGCTTTATTTGAACCTTAATCGCATTTGTGGGACCCACCTATGGCATGACACGCCACCCTATGCATGCATGACATCATCATCCTCATAATTTCCTACCCACCTATGGCTAGTCTAGACCCCTAGCCACCTATAGCTAGTCTAGACCCTTAACCCCCTCCCTTACATTCATTATGACATGCATTTATTACTCTTTCTCTCTCTCTCTCTCTCTTATCTCTCTCCCTCCCTCTTTCTTTCTTATTTCCTAGCAAGAGAGAGAGCTCCCAACGTCCGTTAGAGCTCTCCATTTCCAACCCTTTTTGCAAGCTCTCCACCCCTAAATCCAACCCTCTAAAATCAATCTCAACCATTGAATTTTGTTCCTTTGGAGCTCTAGATCACATTGGTGAAAGGAGTCTAAGATCTAAGGTGGGTGCTTCTCTCTCTCTCTTTCTTTCTTATTTTTTTTTGTGATTTATGGCCCACTTGGATGAACCCCACCTTGAGGTATGTATTATCCTTTATCCAAACCGTCCAAGTCATGTGGACCCTACCTTATGGCGGTGGAAACACACAAGTATCGGTTTGATTTAAACCTTGATGAAATGTGGCCACATCGGCGTGGGACCCACCACTATGTTATTCCATGCCGTCCAGCGTCCAAGGACGCTGGACGTGGGACGTGAGGGTGGCTAACGTGAAGTGTGTGTTGGCATGGGCGTGTACTATCAGTTTTAAATATATATATATATATATATATGTGTGTGCTTTGCTTTTTAAAGTTTAGGATGGGTCACTCATACAGGCCCTACCTTGATTCATAGAACTAATCTACACCGTCCATCCCATTCCTTAGCCTATTTTAAGCGTTGAGCCGAAATTTGAGACCGATCTGATAATCAAGCGGGCCATACCATAGGAAATAGCGGTATTACCATTAAAATACCTCCCTGATGCTCCTGTATATCAAAAACCACCTAATATTGGACTCGATGTGATTATATCGAGCCACAGGGACCAATGGCTGGGATGGATTTGTCTGTGGTGGGCCCCATCTATCAAAAACCATCAAATCACTGGTTTTTCAAAAAAAAAAGAAGGAATAAGAGGCAGCAGCATCTGCTGCTGCCGCTGTCAGAGGGTGGGCGGACGGACCGAGCAGGCCCTCACGGCCCAACTGTGGGCCCCACCTCGATGCTTTTTGGCCATCAATACCATGCACTTGATGGGTCCCCTCGGACCAGCCGTCCACCCCAAAAATCAGCCGTAAACGGAACTCAGGCGGGCCATACCATCTAAAATCATGTGAAGACATGCTTAAAACATATAAAATCATTTGGTGGGGCCTACCTGAGTTTTGGATGTCACTGAAACTTAGTATGGACCGTCAGTCAGGTGGGACTCACACAATGAATGGGCTGGATTTGTGAACCACATTTCGGTGGGCCCCACATCCACCCCAAGTCCAGGTGACCTTATAAACAGGTTGGACGTCAAATGAACGTAACGGTGGGCTCCCTGCCCACGTAGGTTAAATGAAAAATAAACATTACGGTGGGCCCCTCCCTGACCGCATGGCCCTGTGAACGGGTTGGGTGCACATAAACATTCCAGTGGGCCCTTGGTCCACACCACCCCATCAACAGGTTGTGCGGAAAATAAATATTACAGTGGGCCCATTTTGGATGGAAAATAAATATTACAGTGGGCCCTATCCAGGCCCACGTGACCTTATGAATAGATTGGATAATAAATAAATATTACAGTGGGCCCTACCCTCGGCCCACGTGACCTTATGAACAGTTAGTTGGAAAATAAATATTATGTTGGGCCCTAGGTTGCTTGGAAAATAAACATTACTGTGGGCCCCGGTCTGAATGTCCTTATTAATGGGTTGGATGAGAAATAAACATTATGGTAAGCCCCACATGGGACCCACTTATGTATGTATTGTAAACCATACCCTCCATTAGAGTGGGCTCCACCATGATGCATGTGTTTCATCCAACCGTCCAACCATTTTTTTGGGAAATGATTTTTTAGGTTTGGGACGAAAATAAGACAGATTTATTTATCAGGTGGACCATAGTGCACGGTTAGGATTGAATGACTACCTTCGAAATCCTTGAGATCTTATGATTTGATTGGATGGGAAATAAATGTTATGGCGGGCATTGGAAATTCTAGTAGTGGAAATCATTATCACCACTTATATTTGAGTGTGACTCATTTGATATACATGTGGCCCATGTGGTGTGGCCCACTTACCATATTTATGGCCCATTGTTAAGGCCCACCTTGTTATGTATTTGAGGCCCGTGTGATGCGGCCCAGTAAATGTATTTAGGGCCCACGGGTCGAGGCCCAATATGATGTATATAAGGCCCATTTCAATGTGTGATTTCGCCATGATAAATGTATTGTATATCCACACCATTTAGCCCGCTGGATGGTGGGACTTTCCCCCGATGTATATATTTTATATCCGCACTGTCTGCCCGTCTTGATGGTGGAGGGCTCGCTTGCTGCATGTGTTGGGCCCACCTACACTATATAGGCCCACCATGCTATGTGTCCTTCACCCATACCGTCCACTTGTGCGGCCCGCCTAGATGTACGTATTTTGTATCCACACCGTCCATAATGTTGAGATAGTGCAGGACAATGTTTGATTGGCGCCGATTTTATATGGATATGTTTGGATAGTGCTAATCATCATATGTGGGCCATGAGTGGAGTAATATACATGTTATACCTACAACTATTGAAATGATTTTTAGTGCGGCCCATATAATGAGGCCCACCTTGATAAGTATATACGAGACCCATGTATGAGGCCCATTTGATGTACTGGAGGCCCATGGGTCAAGGCCCAATAGGACGTACATAAGGCCCATTGTAGTGTGATTCCACCATGGTATTTATGTTGATTTTATAGTGGACTATACCTTGGGAGTAATGATGGTTTGATGTCCACATTGTAAGGATGATGTTGGTTTAATGTCCGCATTGTCACTCTCTCCCTAGGGCCCATTAATAGGCCTGTACCTGTAGCATATAGTCTGTCTAGGCCCATATTCGTTTTGATCAGAGCCCACCTCATATGTTCCACCCTAATCGTCCAGGTCATAGAGGACTAGCCTCGATGTATGTTTTATTCACACCGTCCGTGGGATGTGTAACCCACTAGATGTATGCATTCTATGTCCTCACTAACCATCTAGTGGGGCCTATCTGCTGTATGTGCAGGGCCTACCTATTGTGCATTGTACGACTCATTGATGCGGCCCACTTGTTGTATATGAGGCCCATTAGTACGGCCCAATATATCGATCGCCATGATGTGTAGGCCCATGTGCTTCATGTGTAAGGCTCACCTGTGATGACTAATTAAGGCCACTTATTGGATATTTGGGCCCACCTTATGATTAACTCTATGCGGACTACTGCTTGGGAGCAGTGTTGGTTGAATGTCCACATTTTTGGGTAATGATGGTTAAACGCCCACATGGTGACCTTTCCTTAAGCCTAGTTAAACCCATTCTCATCGATATTTATTGTATAGGCCGATTTATTGAGGCTGATTTTGATTGCCAAGGCCGAGTATCGAGGCCGGTTCCGAGTGTCGAATTCGATTATTAAGGCCGATTTCGTTTGTCGAGACCTATTTGATGTATATGCGACCTGTAGTTGAGGCCCAATGAGATGTGTATTCGGTCTGCGTAATGTATATGCAGCCCGTGTTTAAGGCCTAATATGAATAGGAGGTCTATGTAATAAGGCCCATTGAGATGTGTATTAGGCCCATGATGCATGACCTATTTGATGTATTCGAGACTCATGTGCAGGGCCCATATGTCATGTATTTGAGGCCCATGAGCAGGGCCCACTTATTGCGTATATGTGACCCTTGAGTAATGCTCATTGTGTTGTATATTAGGCCTTTATGTAAGGCTGTGGGCCCATTATATGTTTGGTTTTATGTGGGCCATACCTTGGGGGACAATGTTGGTTAAATGTCTACATTGTTGTGATTGATGGTCGATGCCGGTTATTGATACTGATTATGAGTATGTGACAGCATAGCATCATTATACATGCCCATACGCATCATCTGCATGTTTGTTATGAGATGTGGTTGATCATTGCATATGTCATTGAGCATGTTATGAGACTCCCTGATAGGCGGAGGTTATCTCACATGAGCACGCGGTGTGCGCAGGATTGATGCATGACTGGATTGTATGACTCATGCATCTTGCATTATGATTACTGTACGCCCTAGCGACATCAGGGTCGTAGCCTCCACAGGCATATCTTGGATGGCCAAATGGGACACCGGAAATGTTTGGTTCTAGCATACGGGCGCCATAGATGTCCCTGGGTGAAAATCCCTAAACCTCCGTGGCCAGGAGACGCCCCAACATCGAGACCGAGTGCATGCATGGGCGCCCGAGTGCCGAATACCAGGAGGCCGCGTCTCCCACTGTGTCGTGGTCGGTTGGGAGGGGGTGTGGCCTTACCCACCCGAGGGTAGGGAGCAATACTAGGCTGAGTTTGACCAGCTCGTGAATGGGTCCTCTATCGACGTGCCGGATAGGTATTGGCAGACTATTGGCCAGGCGGATAGTGAGGTTTCTTACGCTCACTTGGACTGTGCGGCTAGGAGAGCGGCAGTGCCATTTGGAGTGTACTAAACCCCGGTGATGATCCTAGAGATGAACTGTACTGATATGTGGATTTAGTGAGCAGGAGTTGCATACTCATTCATGCATTCATTCATTCACTATCTACTCGGGTTGGTGGTACGCAACTAGTTGTTACGTGTGCCTTCGCAATGGCCAGGATTTTGGTTGGGGCGCGCGACTAACCTGAGATCAGGAGTTTACCACATTGAGTCTGACTATCCAAATTTAGGTATGGGACTAGTTTGGATAGAAGTCCCTTGTGGTGGACCCCATAGCCTGCGATACTACGTACTACCATCTCGACTTCACACTCCAGCATGTTCGTTCCATTCACACCGCATATTGCATTATATCCGCGGCATACGACATCTTGGGTTACTGTGCTTCTGCATTTATATGGTCTAGATATGGCTGACGTATTTGTGAACATATAAGGAATTATATACCCCATTGCATTCTCGACATTTGATATTTGGCTCTTTATGACTCCTCGTTTGTATAGCTGTTATATACTGCGTATTCTGATATTGATTGGCTCATGGACTTGTTCGTATTTCCGCTTACTCTGTTATCGTATGATCTATGATCTTGTGAGTATTTCTGTTTACTCTGATAATTCCTGCTCTTGTCAGTATTTCTGCTTATTTAGATAATTCATGATCTTGCTAGTATCTTTGCTTATTCCGATATTGTACGATTTATGGATTACCAGTATTTCCAGTTTGTATGATAATGGCATTGTATTGAATACTTGGCACTTACCTTGTGCACACACTTACACTACCCTCTAAGCTTTTTATAAGCTTATGCACGATAGATGCGTGCAAATGATGATAGGTTGCAGCAGTGTTGAGCTTGGAGCGTGAAGCAGTCCTCTGGAGCTTGATTTTTTTTATTTATGTATTTTTCTTTCAGTATTGTATTCAAATGTTTATATTAGTGGATATGTGATGATGATGTTGTCTTTGTAATTTGGGTATACTTGTGATTATGCTTATTACGAGTTAAATATACATTGAAAAAAAAAGTCCTCATTGTAGGATCCCAGGATCGGAATCTGGCGTATGAATGCTAGGAGCCGAGAATGGGGTACTACGGAGGCTGTCGGCATTAGATTCGGTGATCGGGATTCCTGTGAATCCGATTTTCGAGTTTGGGGCGTGACACGAGTCACCAAGCTAATTTGATCCGAGTTGGTTCGAGTTGAGGTTCGATCTGAGTCGGTTCGAGTCAAGGTTCGATCCAAGTCGAGTCGAGCTCGAGCAAGCTCGAACTTGGTTCAAAATTTTTTCGAGCTCCAAAAACTAACTTGACTCGGTCTAAATCCAATTTCGAGCCGAGGCGAGTCAAGCTTTTCCGAGTCGAATCGAGCGAGCTGATCGAGCTAACTTGACTCGTGTACAACTCTAATCTTACATTGCCTCATCAAGAGTGGTGTCACGTGAATACAATCATGAAAATTGTATCAAATGTTGGTTGCAGCTACCTAAATTGCTTCAACTATTTTCTATAACTCCTATTATGTGACCAGCTACCTGAATTAAGAGAAGGTTTATGGGCTTCCTCTATCTATACCTACACTAGGTATTTATTTTTATTATTATCGTCTTTGTCAACTTTGAATATTATTTTATCTCCTAGCGAGGGATTAGACCTATGTTTTTTTTTTTTTCATGCAACCCACACTACCACAAAGCTCCCAACCTCTTTGGTAGCTTTAATAGCTTACTCTCTCAACCCCATGTTTAATATTCCTTATGAAGTTAATTGTAATTGATTTAATAAAATTACTCTTTTTATTGCAGTTCCAAATCAAAAATATCGAAATGATTTTGAAGTCGTCGTTGTTTTTCAATATCTCTAGGAAACTTATGTTGCTAGCAAATAATTTTGGTCTTGTAATGGTTGTTACCAATCAAGCTATTGATTTTGTTACAAATGATTTGACAAATGGAGCAAAGGCTAGCAATTTCTAGGAGCTCTAGGCACTACTCTTCGTCCGATAAACATTGCTTTCATCACGACTTATATGCAACAAAAACAGCATCAATGCAATTCTTCATAAAATAAATACAAACCAACTCACAATAGATCTTTTTTTTTTTTTTTTTTTTGTCAACATGATGTTAACCAATGGAGAGCATATATGGAGTAGTAGATAAAGCTCTATATAAAATAAGACTTGGAAATTAGTTGAATTACCTAAAGGGCTGAAAGCTATTAGTTCCAAATGGATTTACAACTTAGGGGTATTTGCTTTTTCACTTACGCATGTAAATGATGGTAAATGAGGGCCAAAAGGTAATCATAACCTACCAAAGGAATTCATCCAGGTGGTGTTGACCGTTACTACTTTTGACACTAATATTAAGGTTAAGAAAAAAATTTGTGGGGCCCACAATGATGTATATGTTTCATATATGTCGTCCATCCATTATAACAACTCATGTAGGGAATGAACCCAAAAATGAGAAGGATCCAAAGCACAAGTGGACCACAACACCTGAAACAGAGGGAATTGAATGCATAATGTTTAAAACTTCTTTAGGGCCACAAAAGTTTTGGATGAAGCTGATATTTGTGTTTTTTGTTTATTCATGTCTGTTTAACCTTATGAACAGGTTAGATGATCGATACATGTGATAGTGAGCCCTAAAAAGGGCCCAATGTTTTAACGGTGGGCGTTATTATCCTATAATTCTTGTGGTGTTGTAACGCCCCAGCCTTCCAATAATCGAGTATTGGATGTCTTCGGGCAACACTAGATATTTTTTTTTTTAAAAATTAGTCATGCGATTACACGTGCCCACACACGTCTTTCCCTTGAAAATCTAGATTTTGGGCGAAAACCCTAATTATAAAAACCCTTTGTGTGATGCGACTCCATGCGTAGACGAGCCTGAATAGCCTAAAAACCTATTAGTGAGCCCAGACCTCAAAAACTCATAACTTGATAGATTCCTCACCCCACCGAATTGACTATTTCGACCCCTGTGGGACTCGGACATTGGGTCCCTCATCCGCTTGCTTTCGAGTGTTCGATTAGGTAGAGCCCACATATGAGTGCTTCAAGTTGAATGCCCGACCCGTACGTTAATTGCTCGAACCGTTTGGTTGGTCCTTCCACCCCTATAACCTTCGAAACCGCATTAAACCCAACCCAAAAGTCCTAGGTCAACCCGTAATAGCTTATGGTTAGAATCCAAAACCTTAAGTCGGTGATGAAGCTCAAATTGTGCCCAAAATGTAGTTCAGTCAGTCTGATCGGCCACCCTGTTGGTCCGACCGATCTATGTAGCCTGAGAACCTGTGAAATTGGTGCTTTGTTGGTTTGGTTGACAGAGTTGTTGGTTGAAGTTAGTCCGACTGATAGTCCTTGAGTTTTTATACCCTTATGATCCATCAACTTTTTGTTTAGGGCTATATATGGCCCTTTCACCCTTTTCTTTCATTTTAAGAGATTGAGAGAGGGAGGGAGGAAGAGAGAGAGGGAGGGAGGGAGGGAGAGAGAGAGAGAGAGAGAGAGAGAGAGAGAGAGAGAGACTGAGTGAGAAATGGAGATGGAGAGAGAAAGGGAGATCGAGATTGAGAGAGTTGAGCATGCACATCGCCGTTCATGTGCCTCCCTGCCCCTTTGTTGGCTCATGCGTGCTATTTGTGTTCTAGAAAGCACATACATGCGAAGCTTTTGGAGCTGGACCAGCCTGTAGTCGTTGCCCAACTGGGTGCTTAAGTTTTCCTTTGATGTTGTGGCATTGGACCGTCCTTTCAGGCCTAAATTCGGGGCCACGTTGCTAGATCGGTTTAGCTTAGGAAAATCGATAGGTAGAAATCCCTGTTAGCTTCTAAATTTAGGTTTAATCTGGATGGATTTTGATTCAAACCTTAGATTGTGACACTAGGGTTTAGTTTTTCCCCAAACCCTAATTCTTTGTTGTAGGAGTCGTCGTTTAATCTAGATGGATTTTGATTCAAACCTTATATTGTGACACTTGGGTTTGGTTTTTCCCCAAACCCCAATTCTTTGTTGTAGGAGTCGTCGTTCAATAGCGAGATTGGGATTGGAGCACTTGAACCTAGAAACCCTATCTGGGACAAGGTGAAAATTTACCCTTCAAGCTTTCCATGATATTCTAGGTAATGTTTGTTTTATATGTAATTGGTTATGTGTTTTCTCATTAAGCATGTGTAGGTTTTGTTAATAGACTTGAATGGTAAATGGGTTATGAATTATCCTTCTTTGATAAAATAGCTAAGCACCATGAATTATGATCATTAGAAGTTGTTTACATCATTAACCATCAATTTTTATGGAGTGCTATGTGGTTTCATTGTTTCCATTATGAGCTCTATATACATGTGTAGTTGTTCGCCACCTTTAGAAAGCAACTATATGCCTTGACTGTCGCCTGTAGAAATTATGTACATGTGGACTAGGTTTACTACTTCCATAAAGCATGTATGTGGGTTAGCCATCATATTTATAAATTAGTTAAGTGTATTTAATTGTTATCTTTACGAATCATAGGAAGGAATCTTTGAATTAGTAGCCCCGTTTTATTAGTTGAAAGATTTCCATTTCAACATGTTGCCCTTTATGTCATTTTCTTAGGAGAACTCATTGTTGTCTTTTCATGGGACTTTCTTAGCCATGATTGCCTTTGGATCGGACACCTTTTATGTTAATAGGGTTGGTAGTTGAAAGGATTCCTTATATAATTTGATGGATGTATACTGGGCTATTTATAATTAGGATTAGTATCGGTTGGAGATGGGCATCTGAGGCATGGAGATTTTACCAGGTGACTACTCATTGCGAATATATTTTTCTCTGTATTTTACAAGCTGGTTAGCCACTATGGGCATCGCACATCAACTAGATGTGCATCCCCAACCCGATGTAGTTAAATTGTTAGATTGTTATAGGATAGACTTGAAAAAGCAGAGCTAAGAGTCCTAGAAAGGTGAATAGGACTGCTAAATTTAAAAAATTAAATACGGAATAAGGAAGAAATAAATAAAGATAGCACTTATCAATTCAAATAACAGAAATGAATAGCAACCTCAAATGTACAAGTATTGAGAGGTCGATACAGATGTTGTTCTAAGGACAACCTTACACAAAAAACCAATGGCTTATGGTAGGACAACATGATTTCTAGAACGTCTGTGTATCAAAATTCCAAACAAATACAGAGGAATAAAGAATAAAATAGAAATAAATTTCTACTGCTATTACAATATTCACCACATGTGCAGAAAGTAAATTACAATCATTCACTACAAATGCTGAAAATAAATTACAACATTCACACACTTAAGCACATTCAACCATCCACAACAACTCCAACAATTATAGTAGTTCGCTTGTGTGTACACCAACTGTTAGAAAACAACCACATAACTACTCCACTCCCAATATCCTTACCCTCAGGATATTGGCTTTCACTATGAAATAGGTTTTCCAAGGTTCACCCGAAACCTTCACAATTGTGTTTTCAAAAGGGCTACCACAATAAAAAACCCCACTCACTGAGATTTTCTGTCTATTTCAGTTAAAACCGAAAATGAAAGATTTTTTGGCAATCTTACAAACTAAATACAGAAAATTGAAATGTACTTATCTGAGGATTCTTCTTTTGATGAAGCCCGGTAGAACCAATTCGATATAGATGTTCAACGTAGATGTTCAATGTACAAACTCACATATGAAAAGGTTCTTAGATCTAAATGATTTTTAGATCAAATTGACCTGGGCTAGCTTGATTTGATTTTGATCTCAAAAAGGGTAAACGTAATATTCCCTTTCAAAAGAAATAGAATTGAATAGAGATCACAAAATCAAATACAAAAAGCTATTAAAAGAATCTTAAATACTAACCAATTAGCTTCTCAAATGTGGGGATAAGTTCTCTTAGAGTTGTGACTTGAATATCTTGGAATAGAATGAAAAACTCTGAAAATCGTCCTCAATTTATAAGCAAAAATACTGTTCACTCGACTGGCCTAGTGGTTGGTTTGACTGGTCGAAGGATCAACAATATTTCAAAATTTTGAGCGTGATAAGATAAGATCGCTACTCGACTGGTCAAATGGCCTGCTCGACTGGTCGAGCAATGCATTTGACTGGTTGAGTGGGACCTAGAAAGGTTGTTGGACTTTGAGTCAAGCCTGCTCAACTGGTCGAGCAGTCTCTAGGATTGGTCGAGGGTCTAACAGAAATTCTGAAAATTCACAACAAACCTTGGACTGGTAGAGAAAATTCTTAGACTGGTCGAGCCAATGTCTGGACTAGTCAACATAGGTTAGGACTAGTCAAGAAAAAGCCAGTAAAATTATATAATGACCCAAATTAAGTATGCAATTAATATGACCTATCCTATAGTCAATCTAGGGTCATTCATACCTTATAGGTGAAAATTGAACATTGAAACATCGTTCGCTTCGGTTGATAGTTTATCTTAAAGTACATGAAGCTTGTCATTGTATACTTGAAGATGAGCTTAAACTAGTGACCTTGTGACTTGAGTTTCAACTTGAGTATATGAGCTTAAGCTTGAGAAGATTACTTGAGCTTGAATTCTTAAGTAATGCATACTGTGTTGTTATAGTTGAAGCTTGAAAACTTGATCTAGTAATTGATCGTCTTGATGTTGTACTTGAATCTCTTGGTCTTGTACTTGAGCTTCTTGAACTTGAATTTGAACTTCTTAAACTTGTACTTGAATGTAGGCAAGGATGATATAGAGTTGAGCTACACAAGATACAGATTCCAAGAGGTTTTGACACTACAAAATTTGACAAATCTAGGAGCTAGATAAGATAGCATTTACAAGACTGTCTAAATTTGTTTGTTTTGTGGATGTTTAGATTGATGTAGGATAGACTGTTTGAATTTGTTTGCCTTATGGATGTGTTGCTTGTAAACTATGTATTTTTATCTTAGATTTATGGCGGTTGGAGAAAGAACCGGGGGCATGAAGATTTTACCAAGTGCCTAACCAGTGTGGATGTACTTTTCTCTATATTTTACTAGTTGATTAGCCATTATAGGCGTTGCATGCCAGTGGGACACGCATCCCCAACTTAGAATTATGATAGGTTAGCTTGTCATAGCTTAAGTAGTTGATTGTTGATGATAGGCATTCAAAGCATGTGGATTTTATCAAGCGCCTAATATGTATGGACGTACTTTCAAGCATTTTACTGGCTAGCTAGTTTATTATAGGCATCCCTTTTGTTATGGATTTTACCGGGTGGCTAGTCAATATGGACGAGTCTTTTCGTACTTTATTGGCAGGTTAGCCATTAGAGGCCGTTGTATGCCAATTAGCTACATGCCCTCAACCTTGAGATTAGTTTTTACACCCTACACATTAGATAGGATTAGTCTTGTGTGATTCATATGCTACGTTGTTTCATTATATTTTATGCGTGATAGATAATTACAAATCGTATATTGTGAACTTCTGCTTTAATCATTACCATGATTGGCTATTATGTCGCATGTTAATCTTAGGGGTACTTTGTCACTACGTAGGCCTCTAGTGCATTCCATTTAACATATTCAGGGATCTTAGGAGTAGAGCAAGATTTTAGTGTGTATCTTGGTGCCTAGCAGGGAGACGAGAGTGAAGGAGTTTTCTTTATATGTTAGTTTATGTTATGTATATCATGTTTATTGTAGTTGTGTTATCCTTAGTGAAGGATTTAGAATTTATTACATTTCCGATGTTTACCTCAACACTTTATGGTCTTATTATCTATACCCACCTTTGTTTATTGCCGTGCTGCTTGTTCGCAACCTGAAGTGTAGGGTCGCGATGTAGTAATAATCTCGGTAAGACCGAGGTCGAATCCACGGGGACTGAAACTTGTACGTATTTTAAAAGTAACCAGAACTAGAACCAGCTAGAAGAAGATGTAATTTAAATCAGAAGAATTTAAGAGGATAATTGTAAATTATGTAACTAAAACTTATAAAATTCAAAGGTGGGAAACTAGGGATTCTAAGGATCCACTTGTAGAGATCGGGGAGATCTATGCTTGATTCACGAACACAACTAGAATCAAAGTCCCATCTTCATCCAATTGGAAGATTATTCATTAAAAATCAATTCTGAACTTCCTTTGATCTAGTTTTCTATGAATGATAGGTACGAGAACTAGAAGTGATTCTATTACAAAACCATGCTCATGAGACAAAGCAAACAACGGAATTTAACCAATCCATAACCAATCTAAGAGAATTATGAACGTTAGGAAGGGTTCCATCATCCAACCATGTCCATGAGATGATGGTGAACAACAGGGGTTCCTACGTTCACAACCTCATCAATGAAAAAAACATGCTCAAAGCTATCACAGATCCATTGTAATTTAAGTCACAACAAACCATTAAAAACTAAAAGCATTTCTTATAATCAAACTAGAAGCAAAGATAGTTCAACTTAAACATGAATCAAAGCCATAGAGAGCATCCCATCATGCTACAAGCTTCACCTCTTAGCCCTAACTAAGAGGTTTAGCCAATCATAGACACGATCAAGCTAAAATCTCTTAAAAACATCAAAGGAAAAAAAAACTAAAGAAGGAAGAAAAAAAACTCTTTGAAGCCGACCTGCTCCACGGCTCTCTCTCTCTCCCTCTTCACATCTCACGTCCACAGCTCTAGATGATCCCCTTCTCGTGCGTTCTCCCTCTCCTTTATAGGCGCTGTAGGTTGGTGGCTAGGAGTGTGTAAGGGTGAAGTTTACGCAACAACAACAAAACTACAAACTGCGTGCATGTGGAACAAGTTTTCGGGATGGCTGAACATCTCAGCTCCGGATTTTCTCTATGGCTGGGGTCAGCTTTGGCCTGGGATCCATCTAAACGGTTCAGATTGGCCAACCGATCAGAGGTGGTAGGCCACATCTTCCCGAAATTTCCATAATTCTCGGACATGCGTTACTTACGCACATCAACCTGCGCTGAACCCTGTGGGGCCCACGATCGACGTCGGTGAGGAAATCCACTCCGTCCATTGGATTCCTCTCGAAATTTTGGTTCAGAATGGACACTTTTGTTTGAGTTTGGTGTAGCCCAAGGGATCAAATTTTCCTGCCGTTCATCCTGTGTTTAAAGTGGTCTTCTTGTGAGCACGTGCATGGATCCCTTTGGATACCATGGTTGTGGTCGAAATCTCCTCCTGGTTCGAATGGACGGTTCAGATCAACGAAATGGTCCAAGGTGGTGGGCCACCACACGTCCTAGCGGACGTCTGTCCGCTCCTCTACGTTAGAGAAGGAAGAAGTCGGTTGGGTAAGCGACCTTTGATCAACTTCTTAGTCTAGTGCGCTACGGGTGTGCGTGCGCTGTGCACAAGCACACCACTCAAGGTGGGGTCCACAGTGATGTTTTGAGAAATGTGCTCCTTTCATTCATCCTTCCATCCAATTTAAGGGGTTGAGCCCAAGTTTGAAGCATATCCAGAGATCAGGTGGGCCCCAAATCAGTGATTTATAGTTGATCTTACCGTTGGACCACTTCCATAAAGATCCAAGGGATGAAATTTTACGTGTATGGTTACTTTATGCTCCTTAGGCTTGATATAAAGTTTCGTGCCAAATGGATAATGAGAACCCTATGATCTTGCATCCAGGATGATTTTCAGGCCTTTTTATTTTCAATCACTGGGTTTTCTCGGATCTTTGGCGTGTGAATTCTTCAATTTCGATCTCCTAAGATCCATCCCTTGCTTTGTGATTCTTGAGCATCAAATCTATGCTTTTAGTATCCTTTTCAGTTCAAGCTCCTAAATTTACCTTGTAACGCAAACATGATTAAAATAGAATGTTAAGCATTATCATGTTCATAAAACCAAGTGACAACTGGGGTCTAATATGTAATATTTGACCCTCAACACAATCTCCAACCAGCATTTTGCTAGTCTCGAGCAAAGTATCCGAAAAATATTTTGAGAATTACAGGACAATTTCTATAAACTCAAGTGGTTTTTGAAAAACAATCTAGATACTAAAATTCTAAGAAGCATTAATGTTGAGCATTAGTTTCTCCTAAACTCAAGTGCACGGTAAACTTCATGGTCAAGTTCATAGTATTAATTCATCAATTAGAACAATTCTAAACATTGAGTTCCATGGGTAAAGAGTGCAATCTTGACTCATCACAATTAAAGGTCCAATTCTCAATTTTCACGATAACATTATCAATCAAAAAGAGCATTCCGGATAACCAAACCTAAATTGAAATTTGCCTTATAGTTCAGTCCTTTTATTCTTCCAGCTTTTGATTTTTCCATCGATGGCTCACGCTATGTCAACCTTCATAAAGATCTTTAACAGGTAGCCGTTTTCGACTACAACTGTTTTTTTTTTTAAACGTGATGGACAAATTCCTCAGGTTGGTTCCTTCTATGCTTAGTGATTACCAAGTTAACAATTCAATATCAAACGGAAACATTAATGTGTAAGCCAGATGTGACATGTGAAATCATGACTTAATCATTGTTAAAAACTTCTAATCATAGATTAATAATTCGAACTTAACTGTGAAATCTAACAGGTACTGAGTCCAAGAGTCATAATTCACTAACATTATGTATCTTATACTTCTTAAATCAAGGATGGCCTTCAAAATCACTCGAATTCACAAGATTTCCAGAAAAATTTAAAAATTTTCACTATTTTTGCTCAAGACTGAGAAAATACTAATTAGGTAACCTAATCTCCCATTCCCAACCTAAAATCTACATTGTCCTCAATGTAAAATATATAAGCATGCAATGCATATGAGACAATGAAAATAAAGGAGAAGGGATGGAAAAGTAGTACTTGAGAAAGGAATTAAGAGGCTTTTCCAAAAGGAGCTCAGCGTGAAAGTGGTCAACACAAGAGTTAAACCAACACAAAGCAAACTATCCTAGAACAAATGGAAAGCAAACTATCCTAACAGCATAAAGCCGACTATCCTAGAACGACAAAAAGCAAACTACCATAATCCTATGAAGCAGTAAACCTACTTATCCCTCCATCAGACTAGGAGATCAATCCTGGTACACAAGATCAATTAGAGGTATGGACATATCCTTTGAATCAAATTTCTCAACAAATGGCTTTAATCGATGTCCATTTACTTTATATTCATTACCATTGGTTAGATTTTGAATCTCGACAGCCCCATGAGGATAAACATTGATAACAGTGAAATGGCTGGTCCAATAAGATTGAAGCTTACCCAGAAAGAAATATAACCAAGAATTATATAAAATGACTTTCTGACCTAGTGTGAATGATTTTTGAAGAATGTGTTGGTCATGAAATGCCTTCATCTTGTCCTTGTAAATTCTCGAGTTCTCGTATGTGTCATTCCGAATTTCTTCAAGTTCATTTAACTGAAGTTTGCGTAGTGAGCCAGCGTTGTTCAGATTGAAATTCAGATTTTTGATCACCCAGTAGACTCTATGTTCCAACTCCACAGGCAAGTGACAAGCTTTCCCATAGACAAGTCTAAAGGGAGATATTTCAATAGGGGTTTTAAATACAGTACGGTAAGCCCATAAACCATCAGTCAATCGGATTGACTAATCCTTTCGATCAGGGTTAACCATTTTTTTCAAAATGTGTTTGATCTCTCTATTGAAAATCTCAACTTGCCCACTTGTTTGTGGGTGGTATGGAGTACTCACCTTATGAGAGATGCCATATTTCTTTATTAAATTCACGAATGACCTATTACAAAAATGTGAGCCCCATCACTAATGATGGCTTAAGGTATTCCGAACTGGGAAAGGATATTCTCTTTTAAGAATTTAATGACCGTTTGATGGTCATTATTCTGGCATGGAATCGCTTCGACCCATTTGTGACATAGTCTACTGCGAGCAAAATATATAAATGTCCAAAGGATTGGGGGAATGGTCCCATGAAATCGATACCCTAACAATCAAATGCTTCTATGATAAGGATGGGGTTCAATGGTATCATATTTCACCGGGACAATACTCCCAATTTCTAATAATGCTCACAAGCCTTGAAAACTTATGAGTGTCTTTGAACATAGTGGGCCAGCACACTAAAGAATCTTGGCCGTGGTCTTTTTAGTAGAAAAGTGACCATCATAGGCCTAAGAGTGACAGAAGGAGATGTCACTTTGATGTTCATCATCTGGCACACATCTCCTTAAGATTTGGTCTGAGCAATAATTAAACAAATACGGATCATCCTAGAAGAATTTTCGCACCTCAGTGAAAAATTTCTTCTTATCTTGCGCAGTCCAATGTGTCGGTGTGAAACCTGTGGTAAGATAATTAGTAATATCAGCAAACAAAGGTGAATAGGAGACTTTGAACAATTGTTCGTTAGAGAACATGTCATTTATGTGTGTCGTCTCAAGAGAATCAGAGAGATCAAGGCGAGAAAGATGGTCAGCCACTACGTTCTCTACTCCCTTTTTATCTTTTATTTCTAAATCGAATTCTTAGAGTAGGAGGATCTATCTTATTAGGCGGGGCTTATCATCGTTCTTAGAAAGAATATACTTGAGCGCTGCATGATCTGTGTAAACAACGATCTTGGATCCGATCAAGTATGACCTAAATTTGTCCAAAGCGAACACTACGGCTAAGAGTTCCTTTTCTGTAGTCGAGTGGTTCACTTGGGCAGAATTTAGAGTTTTACTTGCGGAATGAATAATGTAGGGCTTCTTTTCTTTTCTCTGGTCTAAAACTTCCTCAAGAGCATAGTCAGACACGTCGTACATAAGTTCAAAAGGAAGGCTCCAGTTAGGTGGCTGCATGATAGGTGCAGTGGTTAACATGCCCTTAAGCTTAGTAAAAGCTTCCTGACATTGCTAAGTCTACTCGTATGTTGTATCCTTTTGGAGTAGATTACATAGAGGACGAGAGAGGAGACTAAAATCTTTTATGAATCTTCTATAAAACCCAACATGTCCGAAGAAGGATCGCATGTCTCGTATGTTTTTAGGTGGAGGTATGTTAGAGATAAGATTAATTTTTACCTTATCTACCTCGATCCCTTTGGACGAGATGATATATCCAAAGACAATTCCTTTACGAACCATGAAATGACACTTCTCTCAATTGAGTACCAAATTCTTTTCTTCACATCTTTTCAGCACACATTTAAGATTCTTTAAGTAATCACTGAAAGATGGACCGAAGACAGAGAATTCGTCCATGAAGACCTCTAGATATTACCCCACCATATCAGAAAAAATACTTATCATGCATCACTGAAAAGTGGCAGGGGCATTACATAGTCCGAATGACAACCTTCGGTAAGCAAAGGTGCCGTAAGGACATGTAAATGTGCTCTTTTCCTGATCTTCAAGGGCTATCTCTATCTGGTTGTAGCCCGAATACCCGTCAAGGAAACAATAGTATGAGTGATCAGCTAGCCTTTCGAAGATTTGATCAATGAAAGGTAAAGGGGAGTGGTCTTTCCTCGTGACGATATTCAACTTCCTATAGTCAATGCACATTCTCCAACTAGTAGTAACTCTAGTTGACATGAGTTCATTGTTGGCATTGGCTACGATGGTGGTTCTGAACTTCTTAGGAACCACCTGAGTTGGACTTACCCATTGACTATCGGATATAGGGTATATGATACCCATATCCAATAGCTTAAGAACCTCGGCCTTAACCACTTCCTTCATGTTTAGATTTAATCTACGTTGTGATTGCCGAGAGGTCTTCACATTATTCTCAAGATAAATGTGGTGAGTACAAATCAAAGGGTCAATTCTCTTGAGATCTGCAATCGACCATCTAAGAGCTTCCTTATACTTAATGAGAGTAGAGATGAGTATACTTTCCTGTTCTTGCTCAAGGTGGGAAGAAATCACCATCGGATATATCTCGTCTTGACTTAAATAGACATATTTCAAATCAGAAGGCAAATGTTTTATGTCAAGCTTCGGTGCCTTAAGGTTAGACGATAGAGGCACTACATCAGTTTGGGGCAATTCTTCAAATTGTGGCCTCCACCGATTAATTTCAAGTACCGGCACAGTATCGAGCATGACACTCATCTCCCTAATCATGTCATCATTAAAATCATGGGAGTGGGTCAGGCACGTCTCTAAAGGATCAAAGGATAAGGTCAAAGGTATTCTATCTTCCACGAAAGAGTCATTCATGTTAATGTCGTGGAAATTGTCATCATCCTCTAACCATCTACTGTGTTGAAAAAGATATTTAACTACAATGTCATATTCCCAAAAGACATACTCATGACTCCATTCCTATAATCAATGATTGCGTTTGAAGTAATGAGGAATGGGCGACCAAGAATGACGGGAATATAAGTGCTCATGTTACTGATGAGTTCCCTATCTAGGACGATAAAATTTAGAGGGTAGTAGAATCTATCAACCTGGACCAACACATTCTCAATTATCCCTCTCAGTACATGAATTGAGCGATCAACAAGTTATAATGTGGTTAGGGTGGGTTTTAATTCACCCAAACTTAATTGTTTGTAGACCGAGTATGCAATTAGTTTTACGCTCGCTCCTAAGTCAAGAAGTGCATGCTCTATTCGGTAATTCCCAATTACACAAGGTATGGTTGGACTACCAAGATCTTTGAATTTCTATGGCACATCTTGCTTTTGAATGATACTCACTTTCTTAGTTAAGAAGATTTTCTTTTGAATATTTTGCCGTCTTTTGGTTGTATACAAGTTTTTCAGAAATTTGGCATATGAAGGTATTTGTTTAACAGCATCCAGTAGAGGAATATTGACCTTCACTTGTTTCAACACCTTTAGAATGTGCTGAGAGTTAGAGAGAAGTTTTGGTGCAACCAACCGTTGGGGAAATGGAGCAATCGGCTTCCCTTGAGGTTCCGATTTTAATTCTTGTAAAGCAATGCTAGGTCTATCCTTGTTGTTCTCTTCCGGGTCCTTAGGCTTTTCGGCCCTAACCGGGATAGTTTTGTCAATGGTCTTCCCACTCCTAAGAGTAGTGATAGATTTAGCTTGCTCCATCTGATTTGAAGAGCTCGGGTCGCTAACTTCATATTGTGGTTTTGGATCGGGAAGAGATTGAGCTGGAAGGCTCTCCTTATTCCCAATCGCACTTTTAGTATCAAGTCCTTGTATGGCTTTTGTGAGGTCTTAAAAGGCTTGTAACATACCCTAATTGAAAAGCTCTTGCTTTTAAAGATGTTTTAGAATCGGGTCCTCTTGAGGTTTCTCTTGATGTGGAATTTGATTGAAGAAACCTTGAGGGGTAGCAGTTTGTCCATTCCTACAATTGAAGTTTGGATGATTTCTCCAACTAGGATTGAATGTATTGGAGGTAGGTCCATTGAAAGGTCTTTGGTAATTGTTCACGATATTTGATTGCTCATTCAACACCTCTTAAAAGGCAGGTATTGTTGGAAAATTTTCAATTGTGTGAATGTTGTAAGCACAAATAACGCAAACAGTTTTTGTAGCCTTATCCTTCTTTAATTCCACGGCCTCGAGTTTCCTGGCAAGATTAGCCACTTTAGCATTGATATCATCATCCTCTTTTAGGAGATACATTCCACCCCTTTCATTGGATTGAGTCAGCCTAGACATGGTGCTTAGTTTTGGGGAGATGTCCCATGATTGTGTGTTTTCAGCAAGCTTATCAAAATAGTCTCACACCTCATCGACGCTTTTATTCATAAATTCCTCATTACACATCGTCTCAACTAATTGGCGCATGGGAGATGTCAGTCCATCATAGAAAAAATTTGTGATGCGCCACGTTTCAAAACCATGTTGTGAGCATGAACTGACAAGATCCTTGGACCGCTCCCAACATTGGAAGAATGTTTCATCTTTCTTTTGAGTGAAGTTCATGATCGACTTTTTAAGGGTGTTCATCTTATGGTATGGGAAAAATTTCTTTATGAATTCCTTTGTCATGTCATTCCATCTACCAATAGATCGAGAACGTAGTGAATACAACCACATCTTGGCTTTCTCTTTCAAAGAAAAGGGAAAGAGTTTCAGCCTAACCATGTCGTCAGACACGTTAGGAAAATATAGAGTGGTTATGATCTCGTCAAACTCTTTCACGTGTAAATATGAATTTTCTGACTTAAGCCCATGAAATTTTGAAAGGAGTTGGATCACCCCTGGCTTGATATCCATATGTCCCGTATTTTCTGGAAAAACCATGCACGAGGGCGTGCTCACCTCCGCCTATTGTAAATAGTTTTGTAAGGAATGAGGCGGGGGTACTTGATGCACCTCATTCTCATCCTGGACTTCCCCAATCCGAGGTTGAGGTTGTCTTTCTAGTTGATTGGCCAGTTGATTTGCAGCCATATCCTCAATTAACTTTGGGGATCTTGAGCGGTGTCTAATCCTGCGATGGATAGTTAACCCCTCAACCAATCCTCCTTCACTCAAAAGACGTCAAGTATTGTCACGGACCCACTTGGGCATGAAACACTCTCAGCCCTCAATCTCAAATTCTAACCTAAACTTAAAAGAAAGACAGGAATAGAAATCTAGAATTATAAAGAGAGAAGAGTTGGAAAGAAGTTACCAAATTAGACGTTCCTAAGTTAAGGTCCTGCAAAACAAAACAAAACAAGTCAGTTTCTAAAATAGGAATTCTAAAATTAGAAAGTTTCTAAAAACAAATTAGGAAAATAAACTAGTTTCTAAAAGGGAACAATTCTAAAAATAAAACAAAACCTACAATTAGAAAGTTTCTAGAAAACAAACCCTAATCTAGAAATAAAACAGAAAAAAAAGTAGAAAGAGATTACCAATTTAGAAAGTCTATATCATGATCCTACAAAAT
This sequence comes from Magnolia sinica, assembly GCF_029962835.1. Classification (NCBI taxonomy): domain Eukaryota; kingdom Viridiplantae; phylum Streptophyta; class Magnoliopsida; order Magnoliales; family Magnoliaceae; genus Magnolia; species Magnolia sinica. The sequence continues at coordinate 20,566,054 of NC_080581.1, forward strand.
AGGAAAGTTAGGTTAGTTTCTAAAATCAAACAGAAAAACCTAATCCTAAAATTAGAAAGTATAAGAACCTAATCTTAAACTAATCCCAAACTAGCTAATCTCAGAAAAATGCAACCGTCAATCCCCGGCAACGGTGTCAAAAACTTGTTCACAACCCGAAGTGTAGGGTCGCGATGTAGTAATAATCTCGGTAAGACGGAGGTCGAATCCACAGGGACTGAAACTTGTACGTATTCTGAAAGTAACTAGAACTAGAACTAGAAGAAGATGTAATCTAAATCAAGAGAATTTAATAGGATAATTATAAATTATGTAACTAAAACTTATAAAATTCAAAGGTGGGAAACTAGGAATTCCAAGGATCCACTTGTAGAGATCAGGGAGATCTATGCTTGATTCACGAACATAACTGGAATCAGAGTCCCATCTTCATACAATTGGAAGATAATTCATTAAAAATCAATTCTGAACTTCCTTTAATCTAGTTTTCTATGAATGATAGGTAGGAGAACTAGAAGTGATTCCATTACAAAACCATGCCCATGAGACAAAGCAAACAATGGAATTTAACCAATCCACAACCAATCTAAGAGAATTATGAACGTTAGGAAGGGTTCCATCATCTAACCATGTCCATGAGATGATGGTGAACAACAGGGGTTACTACGTTTACATCCTCATAAATGAAAAGAACATGCTCAAAGCTATCGCAGATCCATTGTAATTTAAGTTATAACAAACCATTAAAAACTAAAAGCATTCCTTATAATCAAACTAGAAGCAAAGATTGTTCAACTTAAACATGAATCAAAGCTATAAAGAGCATCTCATCACGCTACAAGCTTCACCTCTTAGCCATAGCTAAGAGGTTTAGCCAATCATAGACATGATCAAGCTAAAATTTCTTTAAAACATCAAAGGAAAAAACTAAAGAAGGAAGAAAAAAAACTCTTTGAAGTTGTCCCGCTCCACGGCTCTCTCTCTCTCTTCACGTCTCACATCCACAGCTCTGGATGATCCCCTTCTCGTGCGTTCTTCCTCTCCTTTATAGGAGTTGTAGGTCGGTGGCTGGGAGTGCGTAAGGGTGAAGTTTACGCAGCAACAGCGAAATCGCAAACCTTCTGCGCAGCAAAACCACAAACCGCATGCGTATGGAACAAGTTTTCGGGATGGCTGAACATCTCAGCTCCGAATTTTCTCCATGGCTGGGGTCGGCTTTGGCCTGGGCTTCATCTGAACGGTTTAGATTGGCCAACCAATCAGAGGTGGCCAACCGATCAGAGGTGGTGGGCCACATCTTCGCAGAATTTTCAGAATTCACGGACGTGCGTTACTTATGCACGTCAACCTGCACTAAACCCTGTAGGGCCCATGATCGTCGTCGGTGAGGAAATCCACTCTGTTCATTAGATTCCTCTCAAAATTTCGGTCGGGAATGGACACTTTTGCTCGAGTTTGGTGTGTCCTAAGGGATCAAATCTTCCTGCTGTTCATCTTGTGCTTAAAGTGGTCTTCTTGCGAGCACGTGCATGGATGCCTTTGGATACCACGGTTGTGGTTGAAATCTCCTCCTGGTTCAAATGGACGGTCAAGATCAACGAAATGGTCTAAGGTGGTGGGCCACCGCATGTCCCAGCGGACGTCCATCCGATCCTTTACGCGTAAGAGAAGGGAGAAGTTGGTCGGGTCAAACGACCTTTGACCAGCTTCTTAGTCTGGTGCGATGCAGGTGTGCGTGCGTTGTGCACACGCACACCACTCAAGGTGGGGTCCGCAGTGATGTTTTGAGAAATCTTCTCCGTTCATCCGTCCTTCCATCCAATTTAAGGAGTTGATCCCAAGTTCGAAGCATATCCAGAGATCATGTGGGCCCTAAATCAGTGATTTATAGCTGATCTTTCTGTTGGACCACTTTCACAAAGATCCAAGGGCTAAAATTTTATATGTACGGTTACTTTATGCTTCTCAGGCCTGATATAAAGTTTCATGCAAAACGGATGGTGGGAACCTTGTGATCTTGCATTCAGGAAGATTTTCAGGCCTCTTTATCTTCAATCACTGAGTTTTCTCAGATCTTTGGTGTGTGAATTCTTCAATTTTGGTCTCCTAAGATCCGTCCCTTGCTTTGGTGATTCTTGAGCATCCAATCTATGCTTTTAGTACCCTTTTTAGTCCAAGCTCCTAAATTCACCTTGTAACGCAAACGTGATTAAAATAGAATATTAAGCATTATCATGTTCATAAAACCAAGTGATAAATGGGGTCTAATATGCAATATTTGACCCTTAACACTGCTATATGCAACTTTGATATCTAACGGTGAGTTCAGTCATTAAATTAACTACTCAGGCACAGGGGGTGATTCTCCCACCTGCGTTTCTATTAAATGTTCACACCTCGATCACGGGATCTGGGCCTTGTTGATCGAGTGCTCGGGATGGGGGCTTCATAGGTGTTGTCCATGTGAGCTTATAATTTGCCTCATTTTTTGGGTTGAAGCATTAAAATGGGCTGTTAAAATGTATGAACAGTGTGGATCAAACATATACATCATGGTGGGACCCACATATTTCACTCGTGCAATCCCCATATGTTTTTCAAAAAGGCAAATCTAAAAATCTATGCGTAAATATATGGTGGTTCTCATTTCTCCCAAGTAACCTTCAAAGAGTATTGTTATTCATTTACCCCAATTTACAGTGGTAAATGAGAAAACAAACACTCCCTTAGAGAAAGATATTAATGAAAATGTTGAAAGATACAAAGTCTAACTAGTGGTTAAAGAGTCTGTTGAAAAATCAAGTATTGACCTCAATAAAAATTTCTCTTCAATTATCTGATTGAGTACTATTTGTACCGTGTTAAGTATGATAGTTATGCTTGACTTGGAGCCTAAATAGTTGGGTGTAAAATTTATCCTTTTTGGACATGAATTTTAATAAAAAAATTTACATGACTCGACTTGAAATTTTTACTAAAGAAAATGAGAAGAATCTCATTTGTTGACTGAACATATCACTTTACTGTAAGAACTCTATTTAGTGGGGCTCACTTATCAACGGTCTGAATTGTCATAAAGTTGGACTGGATGATTGAGTAGACCAGTGAGCCCCATTTCAGGTGATGCGCTGCGCAGTCTATCTGTGCAGCTCTGCGTATTAGGGCTGGAATGCTATAGCTGTCTTACGCAGATAGCAATTTGAGTTGCACTAGGATGCTACAATGTGGAGCGTGGGAGAGGGAGTTGTGATGGGTTTCAAACTCTCTCTCCACAGATTCTATAAAAGAGAGCTGGGTCCCCACTCCTACACCATAGCAGAAATTCAAGTCCCATCTTGTGAATTGCAGAAAGGGTGTGAAGGAGAGGAAGATCCTAAGCTCTATAGGTATTTTGGTATTCTTATCTGGCTTCCATGGCGGCCTCTCAGCTAGGTAAGCTATCCGACCCCTGATCGCCATGTCCCATGCACAAACAGATCTGTGGGCCTATTCCGCATATAGATTAAGTCCCACATTTATGGTTTAAAGTAGAAAGTAAAGTATTAGTACAAAATGATTTGATTTCTTTATTATAGGCTTGGAAGTTCAATGATGTGAGACAGATCACTGTGCCTATGTTTGTAGCTACTGTAATAGTGACTTTACTATATTAGTTTTGTGTGTAGATGACATAATGGTTATAGGTATTAGAAAATATATTATTGTAACATAAAATTTTTTATTTGACCAAGGAATTCAATATGAAATATTTGTATGCCATTAAATTATATTCTTTAGATGGTTATATTTAGAGGCAAGATGAACATAAAAGTTTAGATAACTCAAAAGGGTTATGTTGAAAGAATCCTATGTCACTTCGATATGTAGACCACTAATTTAATTAGTACTCTATTTCTTATTGGTTACAAGCTATTTCAAATTAGTATCATAGCACAGAAGCAGAGGAGGTGGATATATCTCAAATACCATATTCATTGGTGATTGGGAGCCTTATGTTTACCATAGTATGCATCAGACTAAATATTGTGCAAGCAATGAAAGCAGTTAGTAAGTACATGGCAAACCTAGGAAAGGATCATTAAACTATTGTAAAATGGATCCTTCATTGCTTGAAAGCTACTTCTGAGGTGGTTATTTATTATAATAGCTAAAATTTAAAGTTGATTGGGCTTGTGGATGTAGACTACGCGAGGGATCATAATACAAAAAGATATAACACATGTTAAATTTTTCCCTTGGTCGGCAATGTGGTTAGTTGGATGTCGAGAATGCAATAAATGATGGCCTTGTCTACTACTGTAGCAAAGTACATGACATCTATACAAGCAAGTAAGGAAGGTATTTAGTTGAATACATTAACTAGAAGAATTAAAATTCAAATAGAAAGTGGTAGTGATTCACTGTGACAGTAAGAGCGCATTACATTTATTTAAAAATTCAATATTTTATGCTCGGACCAAGCACATCAATATTTAGTATTACTTTGTTCCTGATGTAGTAGAAGATGGACATATCTCATTGTAGAAGATTTATACCAATGACAACGCAATAGATATGCGCTCACGAAGCCTAATCTAAGAGAGAAGCTTGTTTGGTGCAAGATTTCTCTTATATTTATTATTACCTAGTGTTTAATGATGTTTGGGCAGCTGTTATTGGAAAGTGTTTTTCGCACTTAGAGAAACTAGTCTCCAAGTAGGAGAATGTTATGCAAACAATCTTAAGTGGGAGAATGTTATGCAAATAGTCTTTAAATGGAAAACTTTTCTTAGTGGGAGACGTCTCTCTAACTGACATGCATATATACACATGATGCCTATTTCCTTTCAGCCTCTTACAATTCCTCTTTATGAGTGTCTTATAATAATGGGAGCATGGATAGAGAGAGGGTGTGTCAATCTCCTAGGATATTCTTTGGTGAGATGATTATTATATAGAGAAAAAGCAGGAAGATGTAAGTTTCTCTTATTTTAGGGAAGAAGAAAGCTCTGTGTTGTTGCCTCGTGAACGTAAGCATATTGTCGAATAACGTAAATCTTTATACCTCTTATATATTATTTTATATCTAGTTATTTAGCTTTTTGTTTGGCTCTTTTTTATGATTTTATTTTCCCTGCATTGATCATGTGCATGGATTTTTCCGTGACATAAGTGGGTCATATTCAAATATATTACCATGTCTACATCTGCTTATTGATTATTCAATAGCATTATTAAATTTACGCAATTAATGAATATTCTTAATTGCATTAAAAAATAATAGTGAAGATATATTTTATGGATAAAATCAGTTAACTTTTTGTTATGCCACATCAATGATAAGGCCCATCAGGTTAGTAGTTAAATCATCATACCATGAGTCATGGAATCCTAGGCTGCACTTGTATCAGTGCATTTGGACATGGTGCGTCGAGAGTTTACAAGTTCTTCAGAGTGATACAAAATATATGTCAAATGTGCATGCCAACCATCCAACTAGATAGTGATCACCAAATTGGCAATTAGGGTTCAAATTTCACCAAACTAAATCCGACAGATGAATTATACAATGCTTAGGTAGGTCTGTTGTATGTAGGGATGACAATGGATAACTATTTACTTGGTTAATATATCCAACTTAGAGAAAATCAAATCATTCAGATATAAAATATTTTTACATGATTATTCGACTTCTGAATAGTTTGGGCATTGGTATTACAATATACAACCGTTTAGGACCCTACTTACGGATGCAAATTGGGTATTACCCCCTTTTTGTCCCAAGCTTGGCACAAGCAATGCTTTGAGGGCCCCACCTTGACATACAAGTTTTATCCACCATTCATCTATTTGCCATATTATTTTACAGTATAAGCCCAACAGATCCAAGGCTCAAGTGGACCGCACCACAGGAAGCGATGGTGATAATGATGCCCATCATTGAAACCTTCTTAGGGCCCACTGTGATGCTTATTTGCCATTCATACTATTCATAAGGCCACATAGACCTGAATGAAAGGAAAACACAAGTAATAACTTGATCTAAAACTTTTGTGGCCCTTTAGAAGTTTTCAACGGTAGGCGTTTAATCCCCATTGTGTGATCTACTTGAGCTTGGGACTTGCCTCATTGTTGGGCTTATGCCCTACAATGATATGGTAAAATGGATGAATCATGTGGATAAAACACATACATCACGATGATCCTCAAAACTCTTGCCCATGCCAAGCTCATGATAGGCGAGGGTAGTACCCAATTCTCATCTTCTACTCACCTAGGGGAACGACTTCATGTAGGTGCCATTCATCTCATTCATTAGTCCTACATATGTTTCCAGTATTTCTTTAAAAAAAAAAATTTACAAGATAAAAGACAGGTGGGTTACCCCACAGGGAATAGTGTAAAATCATGCCTTAAAATTCTAAATTCATGTGTCATGGCCCTATTTACACCCAGCTTGACATTGTCAGATCTGATGATAAGAAGCCACTATGTGGCAACATCACCATATGGAAGATCGGGACGAGATCCTTGCGGGCAATATGATCGAAATGATGAAATTGTGGGAGACTAGGATGATCATCTCCAAAGGACACTTGTCAGAAGGCAAAAAAAATAATAATAATCAAAAGTATGTAGTTGTCGCATAGACACGTGGTGAAGTGTGAGAAGCTCTTACTTATGTAATGTCCTAAGAGAGTGCGCACAATCGATTAACTGGTTGGTGGAGATATATTCAACAATATATAATTGAACATAATAGCCTAGGTTTAGCTAACGATTGATTGAAAATACAAATATCATGTAAACTCCTTTTAAGATGAGAATATAATTCGCCACTTACTAGATGATTGGCCAGTTATAGAAAAATCAAGAAGATTTGACTAAAGTTAAAAGTATAATCAACAATGTATGCTAATTGGCCAATTAATTTAGAGATAATTGTAGAGATCGATTATGAATAGAAGTCTCTAGCAATTGCCTTACATTTTTATAAATTCAGCAGAGAATGAAGAGCTCTGGGCCCATGCCACTCCATCACAACACTACTTTTTCGGTAATGTTGCCTATCATTTGTCTGCTATGGACACTTATATTAGTTTTTATTCAATTTTAATTTTTCTATTGTCATCCAAAGCAATGTTGTAAACCAGCTCAGACCATTTAGATTAAAATTAATTAGCTTGGACCACATGTTTGAGGTCACAATGCTGGACTTTTAGGAAGATTTCTAAGCTACAAACAAAAGGCTAACGAGGCTTTCTTATATATACACTTAGAGATTCTGTTGACCATCTAGTCATGAGGTTTGAGCAACGAACAAATTGCAATTAACCATGGTTGTCTCACCATGAAGTTTGATTCGAACATTGAGCAAGTTGTTGAATCATGATAGTCATACCTACAAAGTAATGTCCCAGGTAACAGATAGATAACCGTTCTATAATTATCTTACTTATGAAGTCTTGTTCCAAGAAACGAACAAATTGTCACCTCACCGACCTTCTTTCCTATTAAGCAAATGATTGAGTAATGAACAACTGATAATGGAACTGTGACCATCTCGTCCACAGAGCTCAATCATGTGAGGTAACAAATAAATTGCCGTTCATAACAACCATCTAGCCATGAATCTAGCCATAAAGCCTGGTCATCTGATGAATATATTGTCGAAGATATGACTGCCATCAATGGTCTTGTCATAAAATCTGATCTTAAATAAGAAATCGACAATTTCCACAGTGACCGCCTTGCCACGAAGCTACCTGAGTGACGAGCAAATGACTATACCTACGAACCACAATTGTCTCACTTAACGAAGCCCAACCATGAGATGAATAGGCTGTCATTCCCAATAACCATGTTGCCTGCGAAGCAAACCAAGTAGGTGAACTAGCCTTTGCGTGAGATAATTATTTTCCCTACGAAGCCTGATATCTTAACAGGTGACAAACGAACCAGCGTTAGTTATATATTTAGTTTTCTCTTTTATTTGACTTTCAGCCTAGTATAGTTATAAGTAATATTTATATTATTGGCTTTGGCCTTGTTTTTTCTTTTAATATATATTAACTTATTATTGGACATGTAAGTTATCAGTTATTAATTGAAAATCTTTTATTTAAAAGCAAAAAAGAACTTATCATAAGGACAAACTCTACCTTTTATAAAATGCTTGATTTTCGGTAATCAATGATTGGATAGATGGCCGATCTGTACCAATCCAATTTTAATTGATCTATTTCCATACTTAGGATCACAAGGTTCTCGGCTTAAGTCTCTTTGCAATTGAATCTAGCACGCCCAACATGTACACATCACACAAACGAATGAATAGCCAAACAGGCCCACCTGAGTGGATTGTGGTGAGTTCCTTAGCCTTGATGAGAGGCACCAGATAACTATGTGAGCCCCCTACACAGGTAATGGGTCTTCCCATCCCGTAAGTGAGTTCCCAATGTTGTGGCCTACATGAGTTTTGGATCCCTTGGTGAATACGAGGCTGCGGACTCGTTGGACGTGGTGGATCTAATATTTGTTTCCTTCATGGACCGCTCGGTTAGTGATAGGTACGCCCACCGTATATGTTCGCCAGAAATGGTGGCACGGTTCTTACTATGGGGCGCTGATTAAGTGAGGCAGGGCCAACAGCTTGCTGGATGAGTCCCTGACCATGGGGCCACCTAGATGTATTGTTTGTATATCCACACCGTCCATCCATTTTTCCAGATTATTTTACATAGTGTATCAAAAAATGAGGCAAATCCAAATCTTGAGTGGACCACACCACAGGAAAATAGTGGCGATTGAATGGCCACCATTAAAAATTTCCTGGGCCTACTGTAATGTTTATTTGCCATCTAACCTGTTGATAAGGTCAGGCAGACCTGGACGAAGGTTAAAAACAAATGGCAGATTGGTTCAAAACTTTTTTGGCCGCTAGCAGTTTTTAATGGTGGGAATTCAATCACTACTGTATGGTCCACATGAGATTTGGATCGGTCTCATTTTTGGGCTCATGCCATAAAATGACCTGAAAAAATGAATGGACTGAATGGATATACAACACATACATCAAGGTGGGCCCCACGGTCAGGCTTCACCCACTTAGCTGTTACCTCTGCCTCACTTAAATCCGCGCCCGTTACTCTAAAACCCTCATCTTCCACGGACTTCCAGAAGCCCTAACCAAAGCCACTTGAAAATGCCCTTCTTCCCGCCTTTATTTTCCAACCGCTTCCGATCCTCTCCATCTCTCGTCTCTCCTCGCCTAACCTTTCTCAATTTCCACAACTACCCTTCAACAACACCTGAATTTCGCGCCAAAACCCTCGAATCCAATCCGTCCATCAAAACGCCTGATTCCGTCGACTTCGACCCCTCAACCGTCGCAGAAACCATCTCCAGCTATGCCAACGACTGGAAACGTGCCCTCGATTTCTTCAACTGGGTTGAGAAGGACCATCGGTTCGAGCACACTGTCGACACCTACAACCGCACGATTGATGTCCTCGGGAAGTTCTTCGAGTTCGATCTTGCGTGGGGCCTGATCGGGCGGATGCAAGAACGCCAGCCCATTTCGCCTGACCACACGACGTTCCGGATCATGTTCAAACGGTATGCTTCCGCACATCTCATTAAAGAAGCTGTTGATACTTACGATAGAACTGCTGACTACGGTTTGAAAGATAAGACCTCGTTTTTCAACCTCATCGACGCTCTTTGCGAGTACAGACATGTCATCGAAGCGGATGAATTGTGTAAGAAAATGGGTTCGGAGTTTTCAGCGGAACATACAAAGATGTGCAATATAATTCTCCGCGGGTGGTTCAAGATGGGTTGGTGGAGTAAATGTCGGGAGTTTTGGGAAGAAATGGATAGAATGGGAATTGCCCGCGATCTACATTCATACTCTATATACATGGATATCCAGTGTAAATCGGGGAAACCATGGAGAGTCGATAGATTTTACAAAGAGATGAAGAAGAAGGGCATTCCGCTGGATGTTGTGGTGTATAATACAGTCATTAATGCCGTCGGTCTATCGGATGGTGCCGATGAGTCGATTCGGGTATTTCGGGAGATGATGGAATTTGGGTGTCAGCCGAATGTGGTTACTTACAATACAGTGATAAAGATTTTGTGTCGGGAGGGGAGGATTAGGCAGGCATATGTATTTCTTGAGCAAATGCATAATAAGGGTGTCCCACCCAATGTGATCACATATCATTGTTTCTTTAGGTGTCTTGATCGGCCAAAGGAAATCATGAAGCTGTTTGAGAGGATGGTCAAGGACGGGTGCCGTCCGAGGATGGAAACGTACGTGATGCTAATCAAGAAGTTTGGGCGTTGGGGATTTCTTCGGCCGGTTTTTATTGTGTGGGATAGGATGAAGGAGCACGGGTGTAGTCCGGATGGGTTTGCTTATAATGCTCTGATCGATGCCCTGGTGCAGAAAGGCATGGTTGAGATGGCGAGGAAGTATGACGAGGAGATGTTAGCGAAAGGGCTTTCGGCTAAGCCGCGGAGGGAGTTGGGGACGAAGGTACTGAGCGACGAATCTGATGATGAGTGTAGATGATGTTGGACAAAACCAGGGATTCGGCTGATGGCTTGACTTGTTCAAATTTCGAGGACTTGAATATGTAATTTACAATGAGCGAATGCACAATGTTCTGCTCTGGGCATTTTCTCGGATCATTGATCTCTAGAAGCGGGGCTCAACTTTTGGTGATTGAAATTGTTCATTTGGTGGGTCCCAACTCCCATGGTGGATGGAAGATGTTACCCAAAATCTTTCCCATTGGATGATGCTCTCTGATTTGTTGTCTTGGTTAAATGCGGCAACTGGTTGTAACTGTCAATTTTCATTGGATATGCAGGAGGTTAGGGTGTGACCTATCCAGTGATGGGGTCCACCAGAACAACGGATTAGGTTGCTGATAGGTGGGTTATACCCATACGATTGTTTGGTTGAACAAAGAAAAGCCATTTCTTTCGACCAACCATCATATGAAGTACCTATTTTATGATTTGGTGGGCTGGCTGCTCTGATAGTATAATGTTAACCAAAGGCCATAAGCTCCAATTGTTTGGGATAAAAGCATTGTCAAGATGACAGAGAACTTCACAACCTTGTGGCCTGTCTGAATTTTCTGCGGTCTGATTGAAGAAATGTTGCAACCATTACATGGCGAAGAAAGAGTGGTAATTTTATCTGTCACATTCTTCTTTTCTAGATGTTGGTTCAATTGATTCAAGGGCCTTTTTCGTTCTTTGTTCTCAATCATTCAAAGAATACGAAGCTGGATGATTTTTGTGTGGAACCTCTTTGATCATTCACTGTGCTTGACTATGTTAGTTATACCATTAATATCCATTTGCTGACAAATATATGCATTCTGTCAACTGCTGTTCTTTGCTTTGCTGAGCCTGATCATGACTTAAAAATAAATAAGAATTTATTTGTGAATCTGATAAAACCTTTGGTATCATACTTGATCATGCAGAGTGGACAGCTGTAAATGCTGCTTTTATCATCTCTGCTTCTTTGAACCTAACTCAGCTGAACCAGATAGCTGGTTCTATTGTTATCCAACATCTAGGTCTTATACTAGAATGGATTCAAGAAATTTAGATCTGGTTAGATGTAGTTTATACTTATTCAAATAATATTTGAGATCCTGATGATACACAAAAGCTTTGAAGATGCTTCACGCCCTTGGTAATTCTTGCAGGCTTAAACGTGCATAATCATTCGTGCTTAATGGGGATTTTCCCTTCTGTGGGTTCGTTCAATGTACAGTTTGTTGTCTGTATAGGTTCAGATAGGTTCCAAAATGCTTCAGATAAAATTCAATTTAGATAAACAGTGGAAGTAAACTGCATAATGCTTCCCAGTCAGAATGTGTGATTGCATACTATAGCCTTGTAATATAAGATTCTAAAGTTTGCTGTGCTGAAAGATTTGGAGTGGCATGTGTTCTTTCATATGAAAAGTGTGGCCTTCTATGGAAAAGATGAGTTCATTAATGATGCAGTTCGAGTTGAAACGGTACCCAGTTAGATTTTACTGAGATATTTGCTTTTGGGTTTCTCATTCCACATTGTCCTGACATCAAGTATACAGGTCAGGTACCATTTGACTTGCCTGCTTCACGGTTGTTTGAAATTTCTCCATAAGACGTGTAGTTCAGTATAATTTTCTGATCTTTGAACTTCAGGATATTTTGTTTGAGCATGCTCTTGATTTATCCTTTTCTTCATAAAAACCTTTCTCATCAATGTGGTTTTCCATAGTTTGGGTTTCTGTAACTTTCATTAGATCCCTGCATTGCACACAATGCTGCCCTTAAAAAAAAAACATTTCATAGGCTGTCTTGAAGAAGGACGACACATCTACCATACAAGGGAGTCAGAAGAGTGAAAAATTAAAAAGAGTGATGAGAAGAAGAAAGAAATACAAGATAATCCAAAAAGAAAAGAAAAAATGAAATGAAAGGAACTGAGAAAGAAGGCAGTTTTGTCTCTTGAATGCATCACCCTCAATGTGGATGATGCATTTCATTCATAACCCCTCAAGATGACCTAAAAGGGCAAATGACACATTTTGAATCCCATATACCTTTCCATTTGCACTTCACCTAAACCTCATTTCGTCTAAAAGGAATTTCTCCTAGATACTTAATGGTGATCTGGAATCCCCACCTAAATTGCTTGACAGTCAATTTAGAAGGCGAAGGTGGTAAGGGTCCATAGCCCTCTTGGCCAACATGAAGAATTTCTTTGCACCCAGGCTTTTTCTTGGGTAATGAAATTAAGTTAAAGGATGTATCTGTAGACTCAGGTCTGTAAGGGTGGTCTAATTGTTTTATCCAGCTCATTTTAAAGGGTTTTGTCTTGACTTTGAAATATGCAGGAATTTAGCTGGCCTAGAATTAGGAAGCCCCTGTTTTTCCGAACTTCAACATCCATCTTCAATATCTACGAAGCCCCCTTTGAATTTTAAACTCCATTTGAAAACCATTAGTTAGCCCATTAAGTTAGCTTTTCAACAAGCCCAAAATCATGCCAAGCTGGCGACCACCAAGATATGATTGAATTACCAGACGGTGCACAGTAACAGTTTGGACTGAGATTTGAGAAAAAATGAATTGCCGCATTATTTTTCTAATCATTCTGAATTTTGACACCAAACCGAAGCCATTGGTTAACTCATTAAGTTAGCTTTTCAACAAACCCAAGCTCACCCAATAATGACACTTGAGTGCCTAGATCCAGTAGAAAAACTGAGAGGCGTGCAGGTTGAAAATCAGGCATTTTTTTTTTTCATGCAAGAAACAATTTGAACAATGGCATCTATGTTCTGCATGAAAATCCAAATTCCAAATTCCATATATTTTGACCAAAATGCTCCTAGGACGCCTAATTAGATCCCTAACCTTCCATCTTTTTACCAACAAACTTCCAACTTGGTTTGTGATAGTATATTCCTACCCTAAAGAACCATAGGATTTTGACACTTGCCAAAATCACATCCATTCAAACCCAAAAACCTAAGAAACCTTCTAGAATCATCCCCTTACCTTGTTTGCCACTCAAATTACCTCAAATCAACCCCCTAGATCGAGCCACTTGTCACACATCTAAACATCCTCTACCCTTTGGAAAGTCCTCCAAGATCTCTCAAATTGCTAAAAACCCACCCCATGTCTATCAATAGACCCTTTGGTCGGGAGGGAGAGAGAGGGAGTTGAGAACTCCTGTGTCTTCTAGGTAGACGTAGGTTAGGAGTTTGCCTCAACCCATTAGGGTTCCGTCCCGATGGAAGGACCCATTTACCTGTTTTCTTCTTCCACAACTCCTCACCTCCAATCCACAATAACTTCTAAGTTAAGACCCTCCACCGGGAAGAGAAATATCCCTAAAGATGAAGTTTCTGATGCCCAACATGCCACAATCGATCATATTTCTCCTTCTATGTACTGTTTTATGTTTTGTATAGCTGAAGTTTTGTTGTAGGAATTTCAACTCCCACCAAGTAGAGGCCATGCGGTAACACGGGTGGAGAAGTGTGCCCAACACCTTTGTCATTGAGTCCCTTGCTTGGATATTTGGAGTAAAAGACCATTTTATTGGAGTCAGAGCATCATTTAAACCATTTCACATGGAAGTTTGTTCCATGGTCTTCTAGCCACCCTTGGAATCCCAATAACTCGGCTAGTGGCAATTTTTAATTTCTATGCCAAAAGGTTTTTTTTACTTCTAAAAGAAGAAGTTTTTGGTCAGGTTGTGTGACTCGGTTATCAAGTCCATGAGATCTCGACACCCAATTGCACAGAAACAAACAAGAGTACACTCGCAAGAATATTTGAGTTGAGAGGGAGTGAACTTTTTTGATATCTACCTTCTTATCTTACAATACTTTAAAAAAACTCAATGATTTTTTTTTTCTTGGAATGTCTACCCACAATAGACTCTAAATGAATCTTCAATGAGAATCTTTTCAACTAAGAAATTGGTTTCAAATCAATCTAATCTACCTAAGATGATAAAATCCTAATAATAGTAAAAGCATGTTTAGGAAATAATCCTCCAAATCTTCAATCACATTTTCAAATTAGCCCCTATATCTTCAATTACATCTTTAAATTAGCCTTCATATTTTTCATAAATAGCAAATTACAAATCTTGATATTTTGTCCAAAATATATAAATAAACAACTTAAAATCAGCATGTTGGGCCCTAGGCCTTGCAATGGGTTGTGGGCCTACGTGGGCCATGGGCTTGCATCAACTTTCTGGCTTTGAAAGAACTCATTCTCGAGTTGGAAACCAATCTCAACCTTTGGACTTGTACTACCTTTACAACGAATTTTCTTCTTCTTTAGTGGAAACTAGTGGCGCCCCTAAGCATTGGCTCGACACAACCTTTGTTGGAGTCCATTGTAGATGTACTCTTTCGATTGCACTATTGTGGGTGCTAAATTGTTTGTTGTAATTTTTTAAAGTTCTTTGTGGATCTTGAAACATTTGCTTCGTTTTTTGTGCTGTAGTCATCTTTTACAAAAGTTACTTCAATTGAGTGCAAGGTGTTCCAAAATGGTAACGGTGGCCGTAACGGCCACCATCGTTACCGTTATGATACGGGCTGTAACGGCCGTTAAGGCCCTGGTATAGGCCGTTCAACCCTTTTTTATTTTTTGAAAAAACTGTTACAGGACCGTTACGGGGCCGTTACGATACCGCAACGCGTAACAGTAATGACCGTTACCATTACCGTTACGTAAACCTTGATTGAGTGTCGAGACCTATTAGCACATCTATTAATGCGATTGTCACTATAATTGAATCAGTCAATTGGTCCATTGGTGAATTCAAGTGAAGGTCCAATGTTAATGTATCAATCACTTTAGATGCCAACTTTTTTACTTTGTGGATCTATTCATTGTTTTCAGAATTTTTACTTTAATTCCCGGTTCTCCATCATGTTCCAACAATTGAATGAGTCAATCATTGATGTCTTGATAAGTTGGGACCACCCTTTGTTTGTTAGGGCCTTGGTGGGGACCTTCCTCTACGTGTTCATGTGCTCCAATTTTGGTTTCCGGATTCCCTCCACGCTAGAACTCTCCCACTTGATTAGTGAGATTACCTATCGCATGTGTGAGTTGATTGACCCGCTATGTGAGTGCGTGTATCAATAAGATCACTTGCACAAACTCTTATTGTGTCACCCCCTTTGAAGCCATTAGGAGATGATGTAAAGTCGGCGGTTCCCCAACGATCACCTGCTCTAATACTAAAATGGTGCAATTCAGTTATTGAATCGTGAGATCTCGACACCCGAATCGAAAAGAAACAAACAAGTGTTTACTTGCAAGAATATTTCAGTAGAGAGGGAGAACTTTATCGATTTCAACCTTCTTTTCGTACAATATTTAAGAAAACTCACACTTAGAGGTTGATTTCAAATCAATCTAACTAAATAAGATGGTAAAATCCTAATAATAGTAAAAGCAAGTCTAGTAAATAATCGTCCAAATCTTCAATCACATCTTAAAATTAGTCCCTACATTTCAATCACGCTGCCGTATCTTCAATCACACCTCTAAATCAGCCCCCATATTTTCCACAAGTAGTGAATTGTAAATCTTGGTATTTATACCTCAAATCTATAAATAAACAGTCCAAAATCAATACACGTTGGGCACTGCGATGGGTCATGGGCCTACATCAATTTAACAGTGTCCTAAGCAAAATGAGGATAGCGAAAACCCCAAAAGTGTGTCATGTAAAAACAATGGATGTACAAGTGAACTTAGTGAAAATTTAAAGGGACCTTTTAGGCAACTAGGCTTAGCTATCAAGGAACATTGAAAATTAAATACCTTAGAACACTGAAAAGTTGAAAAGGTACCACAGGAAAAAAATGAGGGCTATGATCCAGGCATGGTAAAATGCTGCAGGGCATTGTGATTTGTGAGTAAACACAAGGAATGAAGCAAAAGAAAATAAGAAAAAAATGTGGACATTAGTCATGTTTGAAAGTCGAGGTTTGGTTTGGTAGTGGTGGCTTGGGAGGTTTCTAGATTTTGTTATCCAAGGTTCAAGGCTCCAAGATTGATGTCAAAGGCTTCCTCAAAAGCCCTTAATTTAGGTCAAGGAATTTAAGGGATCAGTATGCTGGAATCGAATTTACAGAGTTCAGCAATCACTTGGTATTTTTTTTTTTTTTTTGAATATTAATCACTCACTCAGTTTACCCATCCAAAACATTCAACAATTCAATCTAATGAAGGAATCAACATTGAACCAAATCAATATTGTTCTATTTGTTGCTCTGTGAAAATTTCTTTACATGCATTCACTCATCAACAATTTTTGTTCTATAAATAAATTTTACTTTTTACTTATTGCATTTTTCTGTTATTTTCATAAAGTTACGAGGCGGCTCAAAGTCATCGTCTCTACTATATCGAGTCAGCTATAATACAGCTACTCCACATAATCGTAATATTGCCCTAGCTCATGATCTTACAATACTACGCTATGTACTCTCAAACATATTGATGGAATGCCTAATTTGAATTGAATAATGAGGACTGTAATGACAAACATGAAATAAACCTGAGAGTTCCACAACATTGTTACCCATTATTGGGCTTGAAAGCTCCCATTCACGCTAGATAGGATTGCTCAAGTTATCTCAAGGGAGGATGGAATTTTAGGGCGAGAATCCATCCAAGCGTGTAAGTATCGAGATCCTGGATTATGGTGGTAATTTGGATCTCAAAGTTTTCAATGATTGGTTGGAAGCAATGGTAAGTTATTTCCATTGGTAGGAGATGGGTGAATTCATTAAGCTATGGTTTATAGTTGTAAGACTCAAGTTTGCAGCCAGGAGTGGTGGTACAGAGTTGAGGAAAACTTGCAATTTTGTAGCCTCCCTTATGTAAAAAGCTGTGAGGAAATGGAAGCAAGACTGAAGCATAGGTTTTGTAGCTGTAGATAACAAAATGATTTTGTTCTAGGGAAGTCTTGGCATCCCGTCTCAAAGGGGTATTAGGAAAGATCATATCCGATAACCAAAGTGCGTTCATTCCAGGAAGACAAATCATTGATAGTGCCCTCATAGCGTTTGAATGTCTGGATTCGAGAAATGGATCCGGTTCAAAGGGTCTTCTGTGTAAGCTTGATCTCGAAAAAGCTTATGATCACGTAGATTGGACATTCCTCAAATACATGATGGGTCAAATGGGATTTGGAGACAAGTGGATAGTATGGATGGGGGAACGTGTTCAATCCGCTTTCTACTAGGTCTTACTCAATGGTTTCCCAAAAGGCTTCTTCAGCAGCTCTAGAGGGTTGCGTCAAGGTGACCCGCTGTCCTCTTTCCTATTCTTAATTGTCGGTGAGGCGTTATCTAGAATGCTGAAGAAGTGTCAAGAAGAAGGCATAATCAATTTCTTTAAGGTGAAAGGAATGGAGAACTCGATATCCCACATCCAGTTCGCCGACGACACACTTATATTTTGTGAAGCAGAAAAAGAAAAAGTTAGCAATTTGCGAACAATAATTCGATGTTTTGAGGCAATTTCGGGCCTTAAAGTCAATCTAGCGAAATCCAAGATGTTTGGTGTTAACATGAAGGGCGAAGTAACTCAAAGCTATGCTGACAACTTTGATTGCCCAATGTGAAGTTTACTGACAACATTTGTTGGCCTTCCTCTATGTATTGGGAAACCCCCAAAGCGCTTATGGGGCAAAGTAATCGAAAGATTTGAGAAATACCTGGCCAGATGGAAATGCAGATATTTATCACTGGGAGACTGGGAACAGAAAATGGGACTTCGTGGAACTCGCTTATCAAAAGCAAGTACAACAGCTCCGAGGGAGGTTGGTGGACAAAGGAATCCTCTGTTTATAAAGCTTCTGCTCTATGGAGAGGTATCCTATCCTTGAAGAGGGAGGTTCTCAAAGGTATTAACATTACTATACAAAACCCATTTCTAGGAAGACATATGGGTGGGGCATTCATCTCTTAAAGAAGACTTTTCGAATATGTATCATCTTGCCCCGAATCGATCCATCCTAGTGGTTGACTGCTATGCTAAAGTTGGAGACATATGTCTGGAATACCATTTGCAGAAGAAATCTTCATGACTGGGAGATTGAGGAACTTGTGGCTCTTCAACGTCTTATCATCAATTGCAAGCCTGATCAGACGAGTGAAGACAGACTAGTATGGAGAATCGACAACTCAGCTTCCTTCTCGGTCAAATCTCTATACATGTCTATAGACACGGACATTTCAGCAGTGGAAAAGGTCATGATAGGGCAAGTGTGGAAATTCAAAGTTCCCTCAAAGATTGCGGTATTCGATTGGTTAGTTGGAAAGAAGAAAGTGTTGACAGTTGACTACTTGAGATAAATTGGAATGACAATCACAAACATCTGTCTCTGCTGCATGGCCGATGAAGAATCGGTGGACCACCTATTCATACATTGTCCCTATACTATTCAAGTGTGGACAACTATTCTAAGCTCTTTCAATATTCCCTGGTGTTTTCCAAGTTCTTCTGATCGTCTGCTAAAAGCTTGGCATGGGCCAAAATTAGGGAAACAAAGAACCACGGTTTGGAGAATGAGCCTTTTGGCTATTTGGTGGTCGGTATGGGAAGAAAGGAATGGGAGATGCTTCAACGGAACATCAAAATCGGCGGGATCAACATTCTAGAAAGTCCAACAGTATTTAGCAGAGTGGGCCTCCAATTTTGTTAACTTAAAGGATTGTAATTTGCTTTGTTTTGGAGGTTAATCCTTTCGCTAGCTCAGCGGGAGGATCCTCTTTTCTTGTACCCCGTTTATCTTTCAAAAAAAAAAAAACTCTCTCTACGTTTGGATAACCTAACCATTTATATGTGACATTTCTACGAGCTATTGTTCCAATGCCGATTATTTGTGATAGATCTTTTGTATTTGTGGTATATAAAGACTTCTAAGGCCATATGCATGGAGAGAGTTGATGTATGATGGATTCAAATAATTGTGACTTTAGGGAAAAATATTCTTGCAAAGGGCGAAAACCCTAAAAAATCAACTTCTTTGAATTGTATGGTGTGTGCAAATATCCGTCCTTCTCTTCTTTCTTCTTTCTCACTGTGATACGTAAGTTAGAGAGTTGATGTATGATAGATTCGAATAAGCAATTGTGACTTTAGGGAAAAATATTCTTGCAGAGGGAGAAAATCCCAAAAAATCAACTTCTTTGAATTGTATGGTGTGTGCAAATATCCATCATTCTCTTCTTTCTTCTTTCTCACTATGATACGTAAGTTGGAGCCAATGATGGGACATGCATCGCAACATATGACTATGCAGATGCATATTTGTGTGGTTCGTGTCAGTCGTGACCCTTTGGACCATGGTCATGGATCTTGTCTCTCTTATTCCTCTCTCTCTCTCTCTCTCTCTCTCTCTCTCTCTCTCTCTTTAACTTTTTGTTTCCTTTCCCCCTTTGCTCTAGGGAACCTTATGTAATTTGGCATCTCCCTTAATTTAAAACGAGGGTTGGACGTCCAACCCTGATCTGAGTTTTTCTCTTCTTCCAAAAAGCTTTTTCTCTCTGACATGGTATTAGAACAATATAGCTACTAGGGTTTCCTTGTAAGCCTCCCTTCTTGATCTCCCTTTCTCTTATCTTCCTTTTTTCTTCTTTCCCTTTGATTCTTTCTTCTTAAAAAATAATTTAAGAGACATTGCAGCTTAGTCACTGATTGAATGTGATTAATAAGGAGGGATCTTGCAGCAGTTTTTGATTTCTTTTGAAGGTTTGTTGGACATTTAGCTTTGATTAGATTTATCAGGTATTGAGATTTAGCGAACAATCAGGTATTTGGGATTTTTTTTCTTCTCCAGATTTATTGCCATTTGTTGATATTTGGTGAATTTAGTAGTAAGATCCTCTTCTCTTCTTTGGTGGTTGGTTTAGAGATTTTGGACAATTTTTTAATGATTTTAAGTGGTTTTTTAGATTGTTGCAAGCTATAGTAGGTTTATAGTAGTAGTTTAGTATTGATTAGTGTGAAGTTTTGATGCTTGTAGTCATTGTTCTGGATTAAGTGTGCCTTTATCATCAACATCTAAGATGGTTGATCCTATCAACTCTAAGATGAAGAGGTTGATTGTTCATTATGAGATCCTGGGTTGCAGATCACAACTTATAAAACTTAAGTCCAACAATTGTCTTCAATGGTCAAAAGTTGTTGAGATGTTTATTAGAGAAAGCTAGAAGTAGGGATATATAGAGGGTAGTATATCAGAATCTCCTATGACGGATCCTTCCCATGGTGAATGAAAAACAAACAATTTGTTAGTTATGTCTGGACTTCTAAATTCTATGGAACTAAAGGTTGGTGAAGGACCTTTTTTTTTTGTCCATCGCACGCGAAATTAAGTTGACTGCTTATGAATTACATGCTGACCATAATAATGTAGCCCAGATTTAGAAAGGATCAAAGGATAAGTAATTTGAGACAGAACAATTAACATCCGATTATATGCCATGATGTATGGTTATGTCATGAATTATCTTTCTTGGATGATCTTCAATTTGTTTATTCTATAAATGCAGAGGCATATGAAAGAAATGTTGAGAAGAAAATGATATTTGAATTGTTGTCAGGTCTTAATTCTGAGTTTGAACCTGTTCAGGCGCAGATTCTTGGTTCACTTTACTTTCACTTAAAGTGCATTTGCCTTGTTTGAAAGAGATGATAAGCATTGTACAACTATGGGATCAACTGTGATTGTGAAATTTACTCGTGTAATATGATTTGGGAATTTTTTTAATGTTGGTACTGGCCGAGGTAGAGGTACAGAAATAGACGGTGTTATGGTGGCCAATGTTGTAGTCATAGTATTTGTCATGGTCGTGGTATGAGTCGTCTATGCACTCATTGTGGTAGATATGGACACAATGTTGATTGTTGTTAGGTTCTTCATGGCCGACCTTAAAGCCAAGATGTTAATTTTGAAGCTATAGACGATAAGAATTCTGAGAATATTGTTGCGAAAGTTGTACCATTGACAAGTTCACTTGTAGTTGTACTAGCTAGTGATGTGGTCCATCTCTCGAAAAATGAGTATGATGTTTTATTAAGGGATGCCATTCAAAATAAGGTCTATTTGTCTGTCTTTGGCTCAAATATAATACTTCCACAACCATTCATACTACTTCTATGTGAATAATATATTTATTCTTTTTCTTGATTTACCTCCAATCCCAATTTAAGTAATGTGAAATTAGTAGATGATACGCTAACACCTATTAGAGAAAATGGTATTGTTTTAGTTTTACCATCATTCTCATTGTCCTTCAGTTTATTAATTTATAATATCGTTTCCAATTTGTTATCTGTTAGTCTGATTACAAAGGACCTAAATTATATTGTGATATTTTTTCCCGATTGTTGTATCTTTCAGGATTTGAAGACGAAAAATCTTCTTAGTGGTGGATGTGAGAAGAATGGATTTACATTTTTCATTTGAATTCTTCAAGTCAATTTAGTAGGTGTCTTGTTGTAAAAAAGAACTACTTTTTACTTGGGATTGTTGGTTTGGCTATCCTTCTACTTTAGTCTTACAATCTTTGAGTCAGTTGAGTTTAGTGAAGTCAAGAATTTATAATGAGAAGCTTGTGTTTTAGTCAAATGTTTACACCGATTTTGATGAACGTTATTGCAAAGACATTCACAAAACATTCATAGACATTGAAAGGGAAACATACATGGTTGAAAAGCTTTTATTAAGCCTTTCATTAATGCGGGTTCTTATTACATTCTAGGCTGTGGCTTGGCATAGGTGCTTAGTTACATTCAAGTGGCATAACCCTTGATTCTGAGGTAAACACAAGAGAAGTAAGATATAAAATAAGGTAAATGAAAAAATAATATGAAGTATAGAGATGATAAATGCATATGAATCATATGAAAGATGTAAATGCTATATGTTGAGCATTGCATTCATAATATACCCAAGGTAGGCCTCTGAGTGATTCTTAAGACATTTGTGATCAATTGATGCAGATTCCATATCCTTCATGGTGAAATGAGATCATGAATGCATATGAACCATATGAAACATACAAATGATACGTGTTGAGCTTAGCCTTCATAATAGGTCTTGAAGCCATTCGTAAGATATTCGTGATCAATTGATTCAGATTCCATACACTTCACGCTGAAATGATAGACACAGGTATGCTATTTTTACAATGGTTTCTCCGATACGAACTCATGGTGTCATCAGTGTGAGATGAACTAGTTGGGTTGCATGATAAAAAAGATACGAAAATGGGATGGATAGAATGGAAGAAGGTGCACGGCACTGGTAAAATACACAGACACCATAAGTGTGATATTGAAGACATAAATCATATGATCAACACTCTCTCCAAACAAGTGAACTATTACTAATATGAATATATGATGCAATTAAGCTTCAAAGGATAATAACGCGGTTGATTAAGCCTTTGAGCCACCTGGAAGTAATCCTGTCAGGAAGCGCAGGTCTAACGGTCCTGTATGGTAGTGTTGATTAGGGAGCATGAACCATATGAATCTCTCTTTGATATCTAATTGCAGGCGTGAGCTTTTAAAGAGGATTCAGTGTAGGTGCGAGCCTTCATGCTATCCAGAGTTTGGCGCATGTCATGCCTAAGGAATAATCACAAATGTTGAACCCTCTCAGAATGGAGTGGTGGGTGCGGGTCGCACCTAAACTTATCTGCAACTCTGACACTGAATTCTCTTAGACCTATATGCATGAGTCACGGTTAGGCTAGAGGATCCGGCGTCTAGACCAAAGGGGTAGGCGCCAGTATCCTTGCTTCGATCTTCACATGATTCGTGCCGCTTCTAAGAGTTTATAGAAATCACACTTAAGTGCGGTCTTACCAAGCATGTAAAGGTTGCGATGGATTTTCAGAAGAGTTTATTGGGAAATTGAACGGTGTCTTTAAATACAGATTCTTGGGTATTTATAGGCCGAAGGGAAGCTTGGTGACTATCAGGTAGAGCTGTACACTAGTCGAACAGTGTCGAGCTTGGCCCAATTGACTCAACTAGGTCAACAGGTTACCCTAGCTCAAGCTCGGCTTGGTCCTTGAGCTTAACTTGGCAGCTCGGCTCAGCTCAGTCAACAGCTCGGGGCCAGCTCGGGCCAAGTTCGAGCATAGTTCGAGCCTACAAGCTGAGTTCAAGCTTAGGTTTTATAGTTTTTAATATATATATATATATATATATATATATATATATATATATATATATATATATATATATATATATATATATAAAATTTATTTAAATATATAAATATAAACAAAATATTTATACTAAGTGAACCCAATCCAAGTCAAATTGATTTGAACTGAGTCAAGTTTTGAGCCGAGTTGAGTTGAGTTCGGTCTATCTCGGAATTGGGTTGAAATTTTTTCGAGCTCAAAAAATCTGCTCAACTTGGCTCGAGAGTCTATGATTTTCCGAGTTTAGTTGAGCAAGTTAACTGAACTAACTCGGTTCGTGTATAACTCTACTGAGAAGGCGAGTTATCGATGTCCTCGGGGGGAGGTAAATAGGACAATGCCAAATAATTGAAATAAAAATAGAATATATAAAGAATACAAAATCTGAATCGCCCAAGTATTGAAACATTAATTTTAAATAATTCATAGGACAACCTTCACCTAAAATATTAGGCATGACTACCTTATTTCATGAATGTCTTTAAAATCAAATTTTCAAACTAGCAAGAAAAGATAAAATAAATAAAGTATTCACCACAAGAATGAAACAAATAACATTCACCACAAAAAGAATAAAACATTCACCACAAGGCACAAGGAGTTATAGTGGTTTGATGCTTTAAAACAATCAAACCTACTCTACTCCTAAAATTACTACCCTCGTAATTTTAGTTTGCACTATAACAAGGTTTTCATAGGTTAACATTAATAACCTTATACAGTTCCTTGTGATTTTCACGGGCTCACTATAATAAAACTCCTTTTGTGATTTTCACTGGTTATCACAAACAAAAACTCACTTTATAATTTTCACGAGCTATCACAAATCAACCTACTGAGATTTTCAAAAGCTATCTCAAAAAAACCTAAATGAAAATAAAGTAATAAAGAACTTATTTTCAAATGTCGATTTAAAGAAGCAGTCTTAGCTTGTAGCAGAGATCTTCTTTCTTGTATGTATATGAGGTAGTATTCGCTCAAACAGAAAGAGAATAGGGTTCTAAAGATTTTTAGAAATGAAAACCCTAAATGCTACTAATTCAATTATCTTAGATCTCATTTGGAGTATATATTACTCTTTTTAAAATAAGATTGAAATGATATTGAGAAAGGAAATTGAATAAGTAAAAAGAAATTTTAAATACCACACAATTGGCTTGTCGAGGACCTTAGTTTCTCTCTTACTTGCAGAAGGTTTAGATTGATTTTTCATTGTTGTTTAGAAAAAGAGAAAGTCTCTATTTATAGCCAAAGAGATTGGAAATTTGGCTAGCCTAGGAATAGCTTTGGCTGACTTGATTCTACCGGATTCGTTCCAACGGCTATCGGATTGCACGGGATAAGATTTATCCAAAATTCGACTAGCCTGAGGTGAAATTCGGTTAGTCAAATTGCAAAATTCGGCTGGTCGAATTGCAAAATTCGGCTGGCCGAATTCCTATGATTTCCAAAGGAATGCATTATTGGAATTTGACCCAAACTTCACTCGGGCTGACCAAATTTCAAGCTTAGGCTGACCGAATTTTTAACAGATTTTGATTTTTTATCCCGAACTTGAAGTTAGGTTAGTCGAGAAAGTTAAGTTGGCCGAACTCCAGAGCAAAAACACTATCCAAAACCCAAAATAAAATAGACTTTTGAAAGTACCTATCTTAGGTCTTTCTACGGTTATATCACTTGTGTTTTTACAAATACATAGGACAACTTGTCTTGAATTTGTCTTGAATTTATCTTGAAATCGGGCGGTGACTTCTTGAGACGATAAGCCGATCTTCAAACATGTGGAGTAGTAGTGATTCCATACTTGCGATTCGACTTGTAACAAATTTGTCTTACGAAATTTGACAATCAAATATATGCTAAACATATAAGCACTTACATCTACTATAAGGGGATAGCTGCCTGTACTATTTCTTTTGGTTATTGTCAAGTTGTTCACAGCTACTACCAAAGATTTCCTGCGAAAGCCTTTTGCAGGAAGTTCGTGCGCAAGGATGCTGGGTGGGGCCCACCACGATGTTTGTGAGAAATTCATTCCATTCATTTTCCAAGCTAAGTTTAGGACATGCGACCAAAACTTAGGTGGATCTAAAACTCAAGTGGGTCACACAGGAGGAAAAATTAGGGAAAGAAATGCCTACCATTGAAACCTTCGTAGGCTCCACCTTGATTTTTTTATGCCATCCAAACCATTTATAAGGTCATTCTCACTGGGATGAAGTGAAAACACAAAAATATGGGCCTGATACAAAAGTTTTACGGCAATAAGAATGTTTCAACGGTGCTCACTGAATTTCCACCGTTTCCTCTTGTATGGCCCACTTGAGTTTTGTTTCCACCTCATTTTTGGTAGAATGTCCTAAAATGATCTTGAAAAATGGATGGACAAGGTGGATTTCTCACAAACATCTTGGTGGGCCCCACCCAACATCCTTGTGCAGCAACTTCCTGCGAAAGCCTTTAGCAAGAAATCCATGCCCCTACTACTAGGGGTGTTTATCGAGTCGAATCGAGTCAAGCTGGCCACAACTCGACTCAACTCGGCCACTAGCTGATCTCAGCTCGAACTCGGCTTGGCTCGGTCCTCGAGCGTGACTGGCCAGCTTAGCTCGGTTTGGTTAGCAGCTTGGGCCGAGCTCAAGCCAAGATCGAGGTGAGTTTGCCATTGAGGCATTTTCACAAACACCTGGACTGCAACTTCAAAATCCCACTGTTTTACAAACAGAAGCAATGGTTTTACAGGTATTTTATCAAACACCTTCTAAGTAGTATAAAAACCAAGAAAAAAAGGGTATTTGTTTCATGTACATACCTTCCTTGCCACCAATCATACTTCGTTGAGTCATTTCATCAAACACTTGGTGAGCAACATCAATAGCAAAGTAAACGAGTCACCGAACTGGTTCGATTCGAGCTGGATTCAAGCTAGATTTGATCCGAGTCGAGGGCCAGCTTGAACTCAGTTTTGAGCTCAAAAAATCAGCTCGACTCGGTTCGAACTCATTGAATCGAGCTTCTTCGAGTCGAGTTGACTGAGCTAACCGAGCTAGCTCGGTTCGTGTACACCCTTACCTACTACCCTCGGAATTGTGCATGCATAGCTTCGCTTTACAAGCATGCGCTTGAGCTTCGTGATGTTGCGCCTCTCGACATTGTGTAAGAATGTCCGCTCCTATAAAGTATCCGAGCCTGGCTGGATATACCTGCCCCTTGGCTAAGCAGCTAAATATATCCGCACCTAAGATGAATCCCCGGCCACGGTTGCGATGAGTGGAGCTTATCTTTGAATATAAGCAGAGTCCGTGACTTTTTATTATGCATCAGATTGAAACAATCTCAGATTTGCTGGAAAGATCACTCGCTGAGTCGTTCAACGTGACCAATATCACCTTATTTGGAGATCTTTTTACTTGTCAAGAACAGGACCAATTTTTATTTTTATTTTCTATGTCATTAGCTTTTGAACATCTGGGAAAGATGTCAATAGGTACCCCTCATTAGACTTCGAGTCTTTGGTGACCAAGTGATGACCTATATTGGGTGGGTCATATCTCAAGATCTAGAGATTAGAGTAAGACGAAGATATTTCTGAGTGATGTTTTGGATGTACACATCGAGTTGAACAAAGCGGATTGGACACGTTGTGTCTAGATATGTCCGGACAAATCCCGGACTATCTATTGTCCTATGTTGCTAAGAAACAGACCACGATGATTTGATCGGTTTGATCTGAAATTAGATTGGGCCAAACTTGTTCCCTAGCCCAATTGACGCGTCTTTGGGATCATCCGTCTAGTGTTTTAAATATTGACGATATTAGCCGATATATCCTACGATATATCTTGTATCTCACTTGTGTGATACGAAACACACAGGTAGTGCCGATATATCCCACTTATTCGATTTAGTGAGCATTTTCAATTTTTGATTCTTATTTTTGTTGTAAATCACGTTAAACCAGTGTCAACTGATTACAAATCTATGATTCTACGTGTTTTTAATGAAAAATTATGAATTTGGAACTTCGATTTCGAGATTAGGGGAAATGGGCCAAGTTGTGGAAAATTGAGAAAAAAACAAAATTTCTCAATTTCTCATATATCAATTGCAATCTTTGTATCCAAACACAAAATTAAACATATATGTAACCCGATCTAATGATTCTTCTTTTGCTTTTAAATGTATTGCTTGTATTTCCATACATGTCTTTTTACATTTATAAACTACATGAATAGACTTTGAATATACTTCCATTAGTTCAGTTGGAAATCACATATATTAGGATCTCATGCAAAGGAAACCCTTATTATGTGCACTTTTTGTGTAATGTTTTGACTTCTAAGTTTGTATCGATATCTTTTTCAACAATTTTTAAAGTTTCATTGAAACATTCGACCAATTCTCCAATGTTCACATGTTTCCCAACAACGGCAATGCATTATGCGATACAACCGATATATCCCATGCGATAACCAATATTTATCCGTATCCCAAAGGTGCGATACATTACGCGATAACGATATTTAAAACATTGCATCCGTCATCTCAAATTGGTTAATGGGGTGCTTTATCATGGAGATTCGATCAGATCAGTCCATGGATATTGCTTGGTTGTTTTTGGGCAGTTGACTCATGTTGTATTGTTGATCATGTACATGTTTATTATTATCCACGCTGATCCTCGATTAATTAATCACGTGTGTGGTGTATGTGGGGCCCACCTACCTTTGGTGGATGATGGTGCCACATGTCCACCCCATGATGGTCATGTAGTGTCCTCATTTTGATGAGCCTGCCTATGTGTTCATGTAAAGCCAATTGTATGGTTAGATTATCATCCCATCGCATGGTTACGACTTAGCCCTGCTGGGTAGATCGATGGATTGATGGTATGACCTTGGACAATGTGTGGTATGGTCATTACGTTGCTCATTTTCTCTTTGGCGAAACTTGTCTAATGGACGATTGCCATATGTTTATACTTAATCGGAACATATCTCACCCACTGGTGGGCTGTTTGGCCTCAATTCCATGGGGAAATGTTATTTCCTTTGACGATGTCTATGGATGGTTAAGATCTAACCTTAGATGATCAGATCTGTCTGGAACAGATTCCGGACCATTGGATCCTTTTTGGATGGATATCACCTGCCAGAGATCGAATTGGGCTGAAACTTGATAGATACCCCAAGTTTGATGTGCTGAACACATCTAAGGGTTTGGATTAAGTACTAGGGGAGGTCCGATTATGTCTTTTTCTTAGATCAACCCTATATCACGATGCTTGATGCATGTTGTGTTAGATCTTAACATGATAATCCCACGAATGTTGATGTGAGTTGTGTCCTAAGACGTCACAAATGTTGAAGGACTTGGATGTATGGTACAATGCACAAGGGAGGATAAGATGGCCTGAATAGACATCTTGCAATTTGTGCATTTGATTATGTTGTGAGATATTTTTTGAGCTTAATCCATGCAGGGTGTTGTATTGGCAAACAGATGGGGTCCTTGCTCTTGCTCCGTTGGTAGACTCTGAGGAGTTTCAACACCTGGTCAAGGGTTTGAGTACCCATAGGTCGTGAAATCCCACTACGGCGTGAGTGTGTGGTGGTGTGTGCGTGTGTTAAAAAAAAAAAAAAACACATGCCCTAACGTGCTATCTGTATGTGATGAAAGCCTAAGGATGTAAACATGAAGATTGGTTATGTTAATCTTGGCTACTTGGTCAAGTGGGAACCGTTTGTCATGTCTTGAAATCTGGTACTCGGTTGGCCAAACCCTACTCCATATCCTAGGTCATGACTTATAATTCAAGTGATTTACAATCATAATTTCACGAATATCATACGTTAACAATTCATAATTACATAAATTTATTAAAATACTTAAACTTGATTACAAGAATCTTGACTATTATATAAACTTTCACTGTACTTTTTTATACAATACAATTAGAGAGATAAATCTATAACTATGAATACTTCTAGATCTTTGCTCCACTTCGCTTTCTGTTTAAACCCTACATTTTGAAATATTATTCAAAATAGAGTGATCTTACACGTTTAGTGGAATTATATCCAACCAAAATATGAAAATTTTAAATTTATATCAAATACAAAAACAATGAAAATACTTTACTTAAAATTCAGAAATGAATTAAAATACTAAAATTTAAAGATGTTATGAATGCAATGCTGAGATTGTAAAAATATTTTGAATGCTTTTTATGAATTATCTATAATTTCCTACATCACTGTACCCAAGTTTGCATTAATGCCCACACACTGGTACCTTTTGGTAAGGGACCAATCCATATGGTAATTGATCAGACTACTACTCCAGTTGTACATCTAACGTATGTTTGCACACACACTTATACTTATATGCGGTACATAAAGAAGAATCTGAAAGATTCAACGAGTTTTATGATATTTTACTTAAGGGTCTCGATTAGTCTACTTGCTAGTTTAGGGTCTTTCACCGAAATGACACGGTCGCCTTACTTGTATATATCATTACTTTTCTATATTTTTTTTTTCAACAACTCCATAATCAATTAATGATGTATGTATATTAGGTATGATATATAAATCAACAATGAAGTAATCCACTTAAATAAAATAAAAAGAAAATCCAAAGTTAAAGAAATAACATTGTAGAATTTACGGTGTTGTCAGAATTTAGTCCTTGAAATGTATTAAAATGTCATGTTTCAAATTCTACACAGAATCCCTGGACTATGAAATTCCACTTATGTTAAGGAAATCTATTTTTTAATTAATTTAATTATATATTGGTATAGATTAATTATTTTACATTAAATTCCAATTCCCTTTTAATAAAATATAAAAAGAATGTTATATTGGGATTTAATGATTTAATTATTTAAATTTATTTAAATTTTTTGAATTAGAATAAAAATTAATATTTTTACATTGAATATTGTCTTATTAATATTCTAATCCAATTAATTTAGATTACTAATTAAATCAAACTATTTTAATCAAATTTAGGAACTTTCTCATGCCACCACGTGTCTTTTCGGCTATGGTATTGCAGGGTCATTTTGAGCTTTAGAACTGCCTCATTTTTTCAGTCCATTTAATAAAATGAGTTGGAAAAATAAATGAACGAGGTGGATTTCTCACAAAGATCAAAGTGGGCTCATGTACTATTGGAAATAGGTTTGCATGGCAACCAACGTGAGCCGGAGGTTTTGTGGATATTTTAGTACAAAGGGTAGGGTTGTACACGAACCGGGCTAGCCCGATTAACTCGCTCGACTTGGCCCGACCCGGAACTGAGTTCGGTCTGGGACGGGCCATTTTCTTCAGTCCGAAATTGAGTTTGGGCCGAGTTCGAACAGGTCCCAGTTCGGCCCGACTCGGTTCGAAACCTGACTCGACCTGGCCCGACTCGGCCTGACCTGACCCGACTCGACCTGGCCCGACTGGGCCTGACCCGGCCCGACTCAGCCGTTTACATATACATTCTAACCATTTATTTGATAGCCGTTGACTAGATAGCCTGGATAGTTTGACATGTTTTAAGTTATACATTGTCCACAATGAGATGTATAACTTGAACGGCCTAGATTTACCTAAATACAAAAAGGAATTATAATGTCCTGACTAGTTAGATTTTTTGTGAAGTCTATAGTTCAACTATCTAAACCATTGATTGAGGGCCTTGTAATGGGATGCGAATTATTTATCAAAGCCCTTCCTGTGAACTTGCTGTAAGGTCCGAAATTGGCCCGAACTCGCTCGATTGCTGACCGCGCCGAGTTCGGGCTGGACATGTTAGCCCGGTGCGCAGGCTGGGCTAGGTTCGGGTCAGGTTTGGCTGGTGGCCGGGCCGGGCCGGGCCAGATTGAGCCTAGTTCGACTAGGTTCGGCCCGATGTACACCCTTAACAAAGGGCGAGGGTTGCTGGACCATAGGTGGGGCCCACCATGACATTTGTGACAAATCCACTTGGTACATCCATTTTGTCAACTTTATTTTAAGGCATGTTCCTGAAAATGAGGCCAATCTAAAGCTCAAAGTGGGCAAAACGAGCATGAAACGGTGGGAATTGAACGCCGGCGGTTGACACATTTGTGTGGCCACTGGACGGGTGTGATAAATCCACTTTGTCCATCTATTTTGCCAGATCATTGTTTTGCAAGGGCCCCAAAATAAGGCTGATAGTTCGCTCGACCGTTGAAAAATCCTAAGGCCATCTGGGACCACTATGAGCTTTGGAGCTGCCTTATTTTTGTGCCTATGCAATAAAATGATATGAAAAAACATATCAACGGTGTGGATTTCTGAAAATCATCAAAGCAGCCTCACATATGGTCTAGGTTAGGCTAGCATCGCAATCCACGCCAATCAGAAGTTTGGAAGCGTTGGCCAACTTAAGTGGCCCTTGCGATGTTTGTGACAAATCCACTCAGTTCATTCATTCTACGATGTCATTTTAGGTAATGGGACCAAATATGAGTCCAATCAAACTCTCAAGTGAGCCAAACGGACATGAAATAATGGGAAATACATGCTCGCTGTTCGCGGGGTACAAGATGTTTGTAACAATCACCAGGTCGGCCATCTGTTTCTCTGGATCATTTTA
Source organism: Magnolia sinica (assembly GCF_029962835.1). Classification (NCBI taxonomy): domain Eukaryota; kingdom Viridiplantae; phylum Streptophyta; class Magnoliopsida; order Magnoliales; family Magnoliaceae; genus Magnolia; species Magnolia sinica. The sequence continues at coordinate 20,598,455 of NC_080581.1, forward strand.
TAGGGGAGGCGCTCCAATGGGCGAAACAGTGGGGATTAAATCTCTATCATAGAAACTTCTTAGGGCCATCGTGGGGCATATGCTGAACTTTGGATCAGCCTCATTTCGGGGCACGTACCCCATAATGAGCAGGAAAAATACATGGATGGGGTAGATTTCTAGTAAACAACAAGGTGGGCCCCACATACTATCAAAGGTTAGGTCGCACGCTCATGACACCAACGTGACGGGGGAGATTGCTAAGTGCATTGAAGTGAGGGCACTGCAGTTAATACCAAAATATAAAATTCTATTTATACAGGCACCTAAAAGTAGGCGTTTTAATGTATAATGTTATAACTATGGGCTGGTTTTGAGAAATAGTTCACAAGCAAGGGGATTTTGGTCCATAGCCGAAAAGGTAGGCGGCCATCGGAAAAATCCCTTTAATTTATTTATAACTTAAATTTAATAAAAAAATTAATTAATTTTTAATTAATAATTATCAAATTCAGATTTTTTAAATAAAATTACCATTTAAATTCAATAATATTGAATTAAGTTAATTATTTCTCAAAATTTCAAAAAATAACTCAGACTTAAATCTATTTAAATTTTAAATTTAAATTTTCTTTTAAAATTTAGAATTAATCTGGATTTCAGCCTAATCTCAACAAGACTTGATTTCATCTTAAGTTTAACGAATTTGATTCTAAATCTAATAAAATTTGAAGTCTAGAATTTGAAGTAGGTTCCATTCCAAATTTAACAAAATTACTTAAAATTAGATACATCCAGAATTTAGGAATAATCTCAGATAAAAATTTAATCTTAACAAAGTTAATTTTAAAACTTCTAAATTAAAATATGGATTTAGCGAGGTTGGATCAATTCAACTGATCACAAAATTTTCAAGGGATAAATCAGATTGAAATTTAAAATTTAACAAATCTGTTATAAATCAATATTTTAAATCTAATTAAAGTCAAGATTTATCAAGATTCGAAAATACAATCAGATTATGTTAAAAAATCAATGAATTTAATCTAATTTGAATGATGCTAACATTCACAATGAAAATCAAAATATAAATCATATTTCTAATGCAATTAATTTAAGGTAAAAAACAATTTCAGAAAATAAATAACTAAAATTCGAAATTTCGGATTGAGGAAGATCACCCACCTTCTACCGCTCTGAACTGACCCAAACTCGGCCTGATCCAAACTCGATACGAACTCAGTCCGAACTCGCTAATCTGTTGCACCCGATCTCTCCCTCTCTCTCTTACAACAATTCATCTCTCTCTCTCTCTCTCTCTCTCTCTCTCTCTCTCTCTCTCTCTCTCTCTCTCTCTCTCTCTCTCCTGTTTATTTCTCCCCTTCACGTTAGCCTATCGACATTCCATTCACTTTCTATTTCTCACTCTTATCTCTCTTTCGTTTCTTCTTTCTTCCGGTTTCTCTTTCTTTCTTTCTTTCTTTATTTATTTATTTAATTTTTTTGCTTTAAAAAAATGGAGATGAACATTGATCGGCAAAGGTTAGACGGTCCAGATCAGTGGATCATAGACCTTACTAAAACGGCATCACACTTCCATGATCAAAGAAGATGAGGAGTGTATTCTCATAGCGTGGCGACTTCAAAGGAGATTACGGAATGTATTTTCTTCTCACAGCATCATGACTTGAGGGGAGTTGGGGATGAACGGTTTTGATCGATGGTGGATTTCTTCCACTAGCGGCATGACACCAAATCAGCTAGAGAAGAAGATGAACTTGGGTACGGTTTAAAACCGTTGCACAATCTGCTTATGACATTGGGGCCGTGAGATCACTTGGGTCCCACGATTTGAATGGTTTGGATCCTTGGTGGGTGCAAGACTTACCTTCTGCTACGTTGAAGAAGTAGGCTCGAAGAGGGATTCGGGCTTCTCTTGTTTCTCCCAGCTTGGTGCATTGTCACAATAACGCACGTCACTACATTACAAGAAAATAGATTTTTACCGGCGGCCAAAAATACCGGTCAAGGCCGAGAAAACCACCAGTAAATCTTTTACCAACATCCAGACACACGCCGATAAGGGGGTGCGTCGCTAAATCATTTAGCAATGGTCGCATCATTTTACCAGCGTTTTTGATGGCCACCGTTATAAAAGGAGACTTTTACCGGTGACCATCACCCTTTATTGGCACTTTTGCTGGTCTCAGGTAAAGCCCGGAGAAGCGCCGGTAGAAGCTGAAAAAGTTCCGGTAAAAGTCTACTTAAGCGCCGAAAAAAGGTTGCCGAAACGCCAGGAAAGATATGCAGAAGAGTTGGAAAAGGCTTGTAGAAGTGTCATTTAGACATATCAAAGCGTCGGTATAAGTCCATTGAAGCGCCGATACAGATCTATCAAAGCACCAATAAAAGGCTTCCGACAAGCCAAGCATAATTCAAATGACATGAAACGCCAATATATGCCATGGAAAACCTTCAAATATGTGCTAGTAAAAATTGTTAACCGCTTGTAAAGGTGCTGACCACCAGTTAATTTTTTTTTCTTAATCCATTTGATTGGTTTTTTTTATATATATTATTGATGGGTCTACCGAGATGTTCGTGAGAAATCCACTCGAACTATCCGTCTTGCTAGATGGAGTGGATATGGGCTTGTTGGTCTGGAATTTGGCCATGTGGTACACATGTGTGGTGTGATGATGTGGGCGTGCCATAACCAATTGGGTCTGATTCAAACTGAAACCACCAACCTTGGTGTCATGATAGAGTGGTTGAGTGATACAACCCAGGGGTTGCACACCTCAAATGTAGGGTTGAGAAGTAGTAATGGACGATTTTGGATCTTGCAAGTGGACCCACAGAGGGGAAAAAAATAAAAAAGAAATAAAAAGAAGAATAAGAAGAGAGACATGCAGATGTTGGACAGACAACGGACGCTGCCGCCCAACGTTTGTGAGAGGGCGGAAGCCCTTAGGCATGAATAAGGGCCCCACTCGTGGGACCCACCATGATATATGTACGTGTTTAATCCACACTGACCATCTTCTTCTCCAGCTTATGAATTTTCTCAAATTTGGTTGTGAGGATTTAGATCTTAGTTTTTTTCACAATATTAGTTTCCTCATGGGTCATTTCAAGTATATCCCAAGCTTGTTTTTCCGTTTCACATGAAATGATTCATTTGAATTCATCCAGTGATAGAGTACAAGTTATAACATTCAAAGCTTTTGCGTTAACACTACTTTCACTTTTTTAAATATTTGTCCATTGATTGTAGGCTATTTCTTTTATGGACGTGGTTCTATCATCGGTTATTACTTCCATCGTAGGAGGGGACCATTGAGTTATAGTGGCTTGCCACACACTTTCGTCATGGATTTAAGGAAGATCCTCATCCGGATGTTAAGTGTCAAATATTGCATATTTTTTCCTATTTATATCTTGGTTTTATGAACATGATACTGCTTAATGTTATATTTTATACATGTTTGTGTTGTAAGGTAAATTTGAGAGCTTGGATTGAAAAGAATGCTACAAGCTTGGATTTAATGCTCAAGAATCACCAAGCCAAAGACTGGATCTTCGAAGACTAAGAATGAAGAATTCACATGCCAAAGATTCAAGAAAACCAAGTGAGGAAGGAAGATAATTGAAGACTTGAAGTAGAAAAGGAATTCTAAAAATTTGCATGCTTCGACCAGCCCTGGCTCTGGCTCAATTAGTCGAAGAAACTTGAGGCACTGAGTGCTCATATACACGATCAAAATTTGTGTAACCTTCGACTAGTCAAGAGAAACCCTCGATTGGTCAAGCATCAACTTCGACTAGTCGAGGGAAGTCTTCGACTGGTCGAGGATCGCACGAATTGAAATGATAATGTTGCTGGAGTTTGAGCCGAAGTTTCTTCGACTAGTTGAGCTAGAGCTAGGGCTGGTCGAAGCACGCGAATTTTAGGGATTCTTTTTCTACACTTCATGTCTTCGATTCTCTTCCTTCTTCACTTGGTTTTCTTGGATCTTTGGCATGTGAATTATTCATTCTTGGTCTTCTAAGATCTAATCTTTGGCTTGGTAATTCTTGAGCATTAAATCTATTCTTTTAACATTCTTTTCAATCCAAGCTCTCAGATTCACTTTGCAACACAAACATGTATAAAATATAACATTAAGTAATATCATGTTCATAAAACCAAGATATAAATAGGGGAAAATATGCAATATTTGATACTCAACACACTCCCCAACCAGCATTTTGCTAGTCCCGAGCAAAACATGCGCAAAATAATTTTCAATTCTCAACGTTCAAACCTCTTTTAGAAATCAATCCTTTATGCAATCAAGTATGAATGGGTAGAATTAAGACGATAATGCAGGATTTTGAAAACTTAGAGCCGAATTACATAAGCAATCAATCAAATAAATTCTTTATCAATTCTCTCAGAGCATAAGTTCATATATCAAGTTTTTTAATGTGCTCAGTGTAAATCAACTTCTCATAAAAACACTATCTTTTCATAATGTTAGCCATGCTCATCACTTCAAGATTGGTTGAAAACTCAAGTACTAATTCTGAACTTATCCCCTTTTCTTTCTTTTTTTAGTTTTTGATTTTATATCGACGGTCATTTGTATTCATTTAGTCTTTTCAGTCTTTTCTCTTTTCTTTTAGATTTTCATTCTTTTTCAAACTTTTTCAGTCTTTTCACCATACGTGACCTTTTTGTCGATCTCCTATTTTTTTAACTGGTGTTTTTCTTCTTTTAAGGTGGTTAAACTTCTCTAGACTTGATTCTTAATATCTTTTAATGATCATCATACTAACAATCAGAAAATCTAGTACTATTCACAGAAAGCAAATTGAACGTGTCTTGTGATTTAGATTAACATGATATTTAGACTTCCTCTTAATCAATTGAGTTAAGAACCGTAAGTGATAAGCTACTTAGTTGATCAAACTCCAACAATTCAAAATTCACTTCCTATCTTTTCATCATACTCAAAGCATCCCTAAATACACAAATTATCAATTTCCAAACAGTTTTTATCTTGAAAAATTGAAAAATTTTCACATTTTTTTTGCTCAAAACTAAGAAAACACTACTTAGTTTACCTAATCCACACCCCCAACCTAAAATTTATATTGTCCTCAATGTAAAAGATGTAAGCATGCAATACAAAAGAGGCAATAAAAAGAAAGGAGTAGTGATGGAAAGATAGTACCTGAAGAAGGGGATCTCATTGTAAAGATGGGTTAGCCAAAATATGAAACAAATGGAAAGCAAAGTATCCTAATCATAAATTCTATGAAAGTAATAAACCTAACTATACCTCCATCAGATTAGGAGGTCAATCCTGGTAAACAAGATCAATTAGAGATATGGACATGTCCTCTGAATCGAATTTATTAACAAATGGCTTTAAACGATGTCCATTCACTTTAAAAGCATTACCATTGTTCAAATTCTTTATCTCAACGGCCCCATAAGGATAGACAGTCATAACAGTGAAAGGGCCGGTCCAACAAGATCGGAGTTTACCCAAAAAAATATGTAACTGAGAATTGTACAAAAGGACCTTTTGACCAGTCAAGAATGATTTCCAAAGGATGTTCTTGTCATAAAACACCTTCATCTTGTCCTTGTAAATTGTCGAGTTCTCTTATGCGTCATTCCGAATTTTCTCGAGTTCATTTAATTGAAGTTTGCGCAACGAGCCAGCGTTGTCCGGGTTAAAATTCATGTTTTTAATAGCCCAGTAGGCTCTATGTTCTAACTCCACGGGTAAGTGGCAAGCTTTCCCATAGACAAGTCTAAAGGGAGACATTCCAATTAGGGTCTTGAAGGCAGTACGGTAGGCCCATAAAGCATCAGTCAAGTAGATTGACCAATCCTTATGATCAGGGTTAACTGTTTTCTTCAGAATGTGTTTAATTTTCCTATTGAAAATCTCAGCTTGCCCACTTGTTTGCGGGTGGTATGGAGTGCTTACCCTATGAGAGATGCCATATTTCTTCATTAAGTTCTCGAATAGCCTATTACAGAAGTATGAGCCTCCATCACTAATGATGGCTCGAGGCATTCCATACCGGGAAAGGATGTTTTCTTTTAAGAATCTAATAATCGTTTGATGGTCATTGTTCCGGCACGGGATCACTTCGACCCATTTAGTGACATAGTCTACTGCTAGTAAAATGTATAAATTTTTAAAGGATTGAGGGAATGATTCCATGAAATCGATGCCCCAGCAGTTAAAATGCTTTAATGATCAGTATGAGATTCAGAGGCATAATATTTCGACGGGATAACGCTCCCAATTTCTGACAATGCTCATAAGCTTTACAGAACTCATGAGTGTCCTTGAACATAGTGGGCCAATAAAAGCCGCATTGTAGAATTTTGGCCATGGTCTTTTAAGCAGAAAAGTGACCACCACAGGCCTGAGAGTGACAAAAGGAGACAACACTTTGGTGTTCATTGTTTGGCACTCATCTCCTTAGAATTTGATCTGGGTAATATTTAAACAAATACGGATCATCTTAAAAAAACTTGCGTACCTCAGCGAAGAATTTCTTCTTATCTTGCGCAGTCCAATGTGTCGGCGTGAAACCTGTAGCAAGATAATTTGCAATGTCAGTAAACCATGGTGAGTGGGAGAGTTTATGTAACACCCTAGATTTCGAGGGTCGAGCAAAGCTCTACTCCCGAGATTCAGAACATCACTTATGCAGTATGGATGATGATATTCACATTCCTTCCATATTAATGAGTCAAGCATGCGTGAGATTATACTAAACAACACATCATACTCCGGATATAATTAAATTAAGTAAGTGGAAGTCTGAAACATATCTATTTAAGCATGTGGGTGTTGTATGAGTACGTAACCGTGTTTAATATATACATGAATTGTTTTAAATGAACAAATATGGAAATGTAAAGTGTCCAACTAAGCCAGATATCCCAGTGGTCCCTGTGCATCGACACGGGGTGTACATCGACCCGACTGAGAGCTGAAAGTAGGAGAATTCCTCCTCCTCATCTATAAAGTCCTGCTCCATTGCATAGACTTCATCAACACTTGCATCTAAATCAGAGTCTGGTTGGTATTTTAAAACACCGTCCCAGAGTGGGAGTGAGTAATCAACTCAGTGGTACTAAAAGGCAAAAGTTAACATGTTATCAAGTCAATCAAGCAGTAATGATAAAGCAATCAAACAATCACTTCCTAACTACTCTTTTTAATGCAGGAATGGAGTGCAAGTAATGATGTATGCCCTCGCATCGAAGCTCCCTCAAAAGCGACTCCGATAACCTATTTTGCATATGACAATGACAACACTTCCTCAAAACGGTGTAACTTCATCCCCTTTAAAGCATATCCTAACTAATGCAGTGCAATGCATGGTCATGTTAGCTAGATATTTAATTAAGTTTATGCATACAATAAGTTTGGGAAGCTAGGGTACCTCCATTTATATCATTGATTCGAATCGAAAGATCCATCTAGGTTCGTCACTCCTAGTCAAACACATACGATAGGCAAGTTGTAGGGTCATCACTCCTAATTAAACACATACGATAAGCAAGTTACAAGAATTTATACTCGCGGTCACTACGGGGAGACTCGTCACCTCAGCGTAGGCCGACAGCTCGAACACGGTATCCCATACCACCATTGCCCGGCTCACAAGTCATAGTTGCTCATTGGCCACTATGGGGAGACTCATCACCCCAGCGTAGGCCGAAAGTTTGAACATTGTGTCCCATACCACCATGCCCAGCTCATGAGTCTTAGCGGATCGTGGTACCATGGTTAAAGTGGATCTTTACATTGGTGAGGGGTACCTTGATTCAAGCAATCACGTCCATACATGGTAAACACACAATAGGTCAATCGGTTCGTTAGGCAAGCTCGATTGGTACGGGCACACGCTGACTTAATCGACATGGAGTGCATAAGCACCCCTCGTGGCCTAACCACTGTCGATAATCGTTGTGCGACCTGGATTCATCGAGTATACCCAATGTGGCGAGACTAATTCGGCCACCCGAACAGGGACTGTTACCGATTGCTTGGGCTACGTTGTAGCCTCAATCCTACTCATATGTAGCTAACAAACACATATGATATTCATCTCAGTATTTAACAAACAATTCAAGTGGATTCCTCATTTGGGCATTTCATCAAACACATCAATCATGTTACCAAACACTTGCATTTTATCAATTAATTACATGGAGGAAAATATGATTACATGAAGGAAGTTATACATATACATAAGGTAGCAAAGAATCCTATTTTAATACTCGTAGTAAATACAAATCATCGACAATTTCTCATTCAGGCAATTCATCAAACACATAGACTAGGTTAGTTACAACATATATTTTATCAATTCCTTATACAAAGAGATCAACATGCATATGACAATGATGAATCCTAGATTAGTAATCATGGCAAGCACAAATCATCTTTAAATGCTCAATCAAATATTTCAGCAAACACATGGGATGCATCTTTTACTCATCACAGTTCATAGGTGTATACCATACCGAAATCGACATATCTAAGACAATACGGTAGCAATCAAGTCAGATATAAATCATTAATTGACATGAAAGCATTGATAAACCACAACCTAAGCATTTATAGTCCACACCTTTCGTCGAGATGCTCGACTCGGACTCGGTCCAAAACCTACGTTTCCAAAAATGGAACGTCGGACACCTAAATGACGAAATAGGTTAGCTAGGTTGATGAACAACTATCATGGATCTCTATAATGATATTAGGGTTAGGATTTCTTACCCAAAATCATAATCGAAAAAGGTTGGGTAGCGCAACAGGGCGGAGAATTGGTGCGTGGATTCGTGGGAGAGGATTACTACAGTGATCTCCCAAAATCTCTCTTCTCTCTTTCCTCTTTTCTCTTCTTTTCTCCTCTCTCTCCCTTAGGGTTTTTGTGAAATTCGTATATGAGAGAGGAGGGATGAAATAAGGGTTATTTATAAGCCTAGAAGTGATGCAAATGGCCCCAGGGCCATGTTATACATTGTTTATACCCTTTGGGCGGCTGTTTCTGACGAACAGGGCTCATAGGGAGGCCCACAACCCATCTACAGCATAGGGTACGTTCTCTGACAATGTATCCATGCTAGAACATGATTTCGGTACGATCGGATAAGTCGATCAACCGTGGAGGGTCTGCGTCAGATCAACAGTCATACTTACTCAATCGGGGCCATAGTTATATGGATATATGCAGGGAAATTTTCTTTCCCCATGGGTGAAGTTTAGTCACAAACTAACGGTCCAAAATTCTCAATTTCACGTGAGAACGAATGGCCCAATTCACTTAAGTTTTGGTTCATTTTCTAAAGGTATTCGTGTTTCTCATGCACTTCACTCATGGCTCAAGTTGTACATTTTTGGACACTATCTGGGCTTGGTTCCCTCAATGGTTGTCAAGCCCAGCAGGACAGACATGTCTTATAGTTTCGCGGTCATCGGACCCTTGACGTGCAGTTTAGGTCCTATACGGGGTTTCAATGTACTCCCGAGAGCGACAGGCTCTTGGGATTTCTCCTAGGTCTTTAGGTGACATTGAGTCAGTGGTGCTCCTGGTTTTAGGACTTTCCATTTGTGAAAATGGTGGCCCAAGCTTAATCCACTGATTATTTGGTACTTAACTAAATTTTGCCCAAATTATACGACAGGATGCGATCCTTGAGTAGTTCTGCCTGAGGTGGTACTCGGGTCTTTATACGGATTTTTTTGGGACGTTACGGTTTAAACAGTTGCTCGTCAGGGAATATGTCGTTTATGAGTGTTAACTTAAAGAAATTAGGGAGATCAAGTCTTGAAAGATGGTTGGCCACTATGTTCTCTACTATCTTTTTATCCTTTATTTCTAGATCAAATTCTTGGAGTAGGAGGATCCATCGTATCAGGCGGGGCTTAGCATCATTATTAGAAAGAAGATACTTCAGTGCCGCATGATCTATATAAATAATAATCTTGGATTCAATCAAATAAGATCTAAATTTGTCCAAGGAAATACTACGGCTAAGAGTTCCTTTTCCGTAGTAGAGTAATTCACTTGGGCAAGATTTAAAGTTCTACTTGCATAGTGAATGACGTAAGGCTTCTTTTCTTTTCTCTGGCTTAACACTGTCCCAATAGCATATTCAGATGCATCACACATAATTTCAAAAGAAATGCTCCAGTTGGGTGGCTGCATAATAGGTGTGGTGGTCAACATGCCTTTGAGCTTAGAAAAGCTTCTTGGCATTACTCAGTCCACTCATATGGTACATCCTTCTGAAGTAGATTATATAAAGGATGAGAGAGGTGGCTAAAGTCCTTTATGAATCTTCTATAAAATCCAGTGTGTCCTAAGAAAGATCGCATGTCTCGTATGCTCTTGGGTGATGATAGGTTAGAGATAAGAACAATTTTTACTTTATCTACCTCAATTCCCTTGGATGAGATGATATGTTCAAGAACGATTCCCTTACGAACCATGGAATGACACTTCTCCCAATTTAGTACCAAATTCTTTTCTTCACATCTCATTAACACATTTTTTAAATTATTCAAACATTCACTGAAGGATGGACCAAAGACAAAGAAGTCGTCCATGAAGACCTCTAAATATTACCCCACCATGTCAGAGAAAATACTCAACATGCATCGCTGAAAAGTGGCTCGGGCATTACACAGTCCGAATGACATCCTTCGATAAGCAAAGGTGCCAAAGGGACATGTGAAAGTAGTTTTTCCTTGATCTTCGAGGGCTATCTCGAACTGATTGTAGCCCGAATATCCGTCAAGGAAGCAATAATAGGAGTGACCAGCTAGCCTTTCCAAAATTTGATCGATGAAGGGTAAAGGGAAGTGGTCCTTCCTCGTGACGGTATTCAACTTTCTGTAGTCAATGCACATTCTCCAACCAGTTGTGACTCTAGTTGGCATGAGTTCGTTGTTGGCATTGGCTAAGATGGTAATTCTGGACTTCTTAGAAACTACCTGAGTTGGACTCACCTATTGACTATCCAATATAGGGTATATGATACCCACGTCTAATAGCTTAAGAACCACGGCCTTAACCACTTCCTTCATGTTTAGATTTAATTTACGTTGTGGTTGCCGAGAGGTCTTCGCATTATCCTTTAGATGAATATGATGAGTACAAATCAAAGGGTCAATTCCCTTGAGGTTCGCAATCGACCATCCAAGGGCTCCTTTTTACTTAATGAGAGTAGAGATAAGCATACTCTCCTGTTCTTGCTCAAAGTGGGAAGAAATCACTATCGGGTATGTCTCATAATGACTTAAGCAGATATATTTAAGATCAGAGGGTGAAAGTTTTAGGTTAAGCTTCGGTGCCTTGAGGCTAGACAGTAGAGACACAACATTAGTTTGTGACAATTTTTTGAATTGTGGCCTCCACCGATTAACTTCAAGTAGCATGACATCCATCTCCCTAATGGTGTCATTATCCAAATCAGGGGAGTGGACCAAGCACGTCTCTAGAGGGTCAGAGGATAAGGTCATCAGGGCTCTATCTTATACGAAAGAATCTATCATATTTATATACTGAGCCTCGTCATCATCCTCTGCCTGTTTGCTCATGTTGAAAAAGATATTGAGCTCCAACGTCATATTTCCTAAAGATAAATTCATGACCCCATTCCTACAATTGATGACAGCGTTAGATGTAGCAAGGAACGGGCGGCCGAGTATGACAGGAATTTGAGTGCTCATATCTACAATGGTCTGGGTATCTAGGATGATAAAATTTACTGGACAGTAGAATTTGTCAACCTAGACCAACACATCCTAGATCATCCCCCTCGGTACATGAACTGAGCGATCAGTAAGTTGTAATGTGGTTCAGGTGAGTTTTAATTCACCTAGACCCAGTTGTTCGTAGACCGAGTAAGGGATCAGATTTACACTCACCCGCAAGTCAAGAAGTGTGTTCTCAATTTGGTGATTCCCAATTATACAAGTGATAATTGGGCTACCAGGATCTTTATATTTTTGTGGCACACTTTGCTTGAGGATGACACTCACTTTTTCTGTCAGGAAAATTTTCTTTTTAATACTTTATCGCCTCTTTGTGTATAAGTCTTTTATAAATTTAGCATTGGAGGGAATTTGTTTCACAACATCCAGAAGAGGGATGTTGACCTTCACTTATTTCAGTACCTCTAGAATATCGTATGAGTTGGCAGATGTTTTGGTGTAATCAACCATTGGGGGAATGGAGCAATTGGCTTGCTCAGAGGTTCTAGTTCTAATCCATGTGGAGTAGTACTAGGTCTGTCATCCATGTCCTCTTCCGGGTCCTTAGACTTTTCAGCCCTTACCGAAATAGATTTGTCAATTATTTTTCCACTCCTAAGAGTAGTGATAAACTTGGCTTGCCCCATTGAATTTGAAGAGCTTGGGTCACTAGCTCCATATTGCGGTTTAGGATTAGGGATAGGTTGAGCTGGAAGGATCCCTTTCTCCATAACCATAATATGTGAGTCTATCTTTTGTATAACCTTAGTAAGTTCTTAAAAGGCTTAGAGAGTACTTTGCTGGATGAGCTCTTAAGTTTGTGTGGGATTTTGAACCGATTCCTCTTGAGGTTTCCCTTGATTTAAAAATTGGTTAGGGACTCCTTGAGGAGTAGCAGTTTATCCATTCCTCTAGCTGAAGTTTGGATGATTTCTCCAACTTGAGTTGTATGTGTTTGAAGTGAGTCCTTTGAAAGGCCTTTGGTAGTTGTTTACGGCATTCGATTTCTCATTCAATATTTCTTAAAAATCAGGTATTGTTGGACAATTTTCAGTCGTATGAACATTACAAGCACAAATACAACAGACAACTTCCTTTGCCTTATCCTTCTTAAGTTCCATGGCCTCGAGTTTCCTTGTGAGACTGGCCACTTTAGCATTTAGATCATCTTCCTCTTTTAACAAGTATATTCCACCTCTCTCCTTTGATTGAGTAGGCTTAAAAGTGGTAATGGGTCTAGGGGAGATGTCCCATGATTGTGTGTTTTGAACAAGTTTATCAAAATAGTCCCACGCATCATTGACATCTTTGCTCATGAATTCCCCATTGCATATTGTCTCAACCATTTGGTGCATGGAAGATGTTAGTCCATCGTAGAAGAAACTTGTTATGCGCCGCGTTTTAAAACTGTGTTGTCGGCATGAATTGCCAAGATCCTTGAACCACTCTCAACATTGGAAGAATGTTTCATCTTCCTTTTGGGCGAAGTTCATGATCGATTTTCTGAGGGTGTTTGTTTTATGATATGGGAAGAATTTCTTTATGAACTCCCTTGTCATGTCATTTCATCTACCAATAGATCGTGGACGTAGTGAATGCAACCACATCTTAGCTTTTTTCCTTCAAAGAGAAGGGAAAAAATTTCAGCCTGATCGTGTCCTCAGACACATTATGAAAATATAAAGTGGCTATTATCTCATCAAACTCTTTCATATGAAAATATAGACTTTCAAATTCAAGTCCATGGAACTTTGGAAGGAGTTGGATCACTTCTAGCTTGATATCCATGTTTTTTATTTTTCTGAAAAAACCATACAGGAAGGCGTGCTCACCCTCGCCGGTTGTAAGAAATCTCATAGTGTACGAGGTGGGGGTGCGTTCTGCACCTCGTTTTCATCCTGGATTTCCTCAACCAGAGGTTGAGGTGGATTTCTAGGTTGATTTGTAGTCATCACTTCTATCAACTCTGAGGATCTCTGGTGGTGTCTAATCCTATGATGGATAGACAATTCTTCGACCAATCCTCCTTCACTTAAGAGACATCGAGTGTTGTCACGAACTTACTTGGGCATGAACCACTCGAAGTGTAAGACCTGTATCCTAGTCTGTACCGTTCCATAGGCTTCCGCGGTCCTCCCGGTCGAATTCCGGCAACCCTCGACCCGTATCCGACGTTTGCGCGCGATCATAAGCTGAGTCCTTCTTACCAATGTTGGCTCGATTCGAAACTTGTATCTTAGCGACTGCGTCGTCGCCGTTGTTCTAACGTCGTCGCCGTTGTTCTAATGCCGTGACTTGTGCACCGAACCGATACCCAGGTCAGAAGATGTGGACCTGCGTTCATTTCGAAGAAACGCTGCGCATAGCGAACTTCGAGAAAATCTCTACAACATGTCACATCAAATCAAGTCAAGTACACCACCTTACCTCCATGTCACCTCACCCAACAACAAGTACAAGTGGCCTCTCTCTCTATTCCCACAAATCAACCCTCTCTCTCCCCTCACCACTCCTCTTTTACACATTTTCAAACAAACCCATATCTTTCCTTACAACCACCACATCACCCCATCCCTTTAACCCATTACTTCCCTCTCTCTCTTTCATTCCATCTCCTCACTCTCAAGTAACTAAAATTCCATACGTCCAAGCTCTTCCCCAAAGCCAAGTGTGGCCCACTTTCCCCACCCTCTCATCTCTCATCCTCACCATCAAGACTCCATCATCCACCATTAAACGTTGAGCATAGGTGCGCAGAAGACTAAGGGACCAAGGAGAAGGCCTAGAGGTGGGTGATCGACCGTTGAATTTCATTTTTAGGTCCCACTTATTGTGGGACCCACTTGATGTATGCATCGTATTTGGGAGGGCCCAATAGTGGCGGGTCCCCTCCCCTTCACGTATATTTCTCTCTCTCTCTCTCTTTCTCTCTCTCTCTCTATTTATATGATGATGATGATGAAGGGGTGTGTGGCCCATCTAGTGTGTGTGTGTCCCACCATGGAGTATATATTTTAATCAATTTACCTTCATGTGGGACCCGTCATTTGGATGTGTTGGATCTACACCATCCATCCCATTAGTGGGCCCGGGCAGAAGGAAAAACACAAGTATTAGGTGATCCAAACAGGTGGGCCACGTACATGTGGGACTCACCATGATGCTCATGTTATATCCATGCTGTCCAGTGTCCTTGGACGCTGGACGGGAATGCCGGCTAACATGGAGTGCGTGTACTGGCAAGGGTATGTACTAACGAGCTTTTAAAAAAATTATATTAGTTGGGGTGGGCTACCCATGTAGGCCCCATCTTGATGTATGGGGGTGATCCACACCGTTCATTCCATTCCCCAGCTCATTTTAGATGTTGAGCTGAAAAATGAACCCAATTCGATTCTTGTGCGGGCCATACCATAGGAAATAGTGCTATTACTGTTAAAACCCACCTCGATTCTTCTATTCGCTAAAAACACGTCGCATATTGGTCTCATTTGGTCAATTCGAGGGGTAGTACTTCCCTGACAACATTCGACGTCAGAGAGCACTGGAGTTCGAGACTTTAGTGTAGGGGGACATGATTGTGGCGTAGTACATGGCCCGTTTTGTGGCGTTATCGAGGTTCACGCTGTATTTAGTTGATGATAAGGGGCGGAAGGCCCGCCGTTTTGAGAGCGGCTTGTGTTATGGTCTTCGAAGCTGTGTGATTGGGCATGAGCTCCCGACTTTTCGGGCAGTAGTGCGGAGGGCGCATATTTACGAGACTGAGTGGGCCGGTTCACAGGCCGATCGAGATCAGAGGAGAGGTCGGAAGAGGCAGGCCTCCTCTAGTAGCTCCCATCAGCATCGACGCCCACAGAGGTACAGGAGCCACCCACCTGCTAGAGCACCAGCAGCCCCAACAGCACCTCCAGCGCCACCCCAGCAACCATTTGTAGGGACCTGTTTTAGATGTGGTGGGACAGGGCATTGCCTGTCTGAGTGCCCTCGCCCTCATCTGCAGCAGTCGAGAGGGCCACAACAGCCTCCAGTATAGCAGCGACCTCAGCAGCCTCTAGCACAGCAGCGACCCCATCAGCAGTGACCGCAGCCACCTCAGCCGTTGAGGCCCCAGCAGCAGCAGAGACAACAGTACAGGGTGTCGCAAAGGCATCAGCAGCACCAGGGACCTCAGAAGGGACAAGCATCTCCCCAGCCAGCTCAGGTTAGATTCTATGCGGCTCAGCAGGACCCACAGACCTCCAGAGGAGTCGTTGAGGGTATACTTCCAGTCTCTTCATGCATCGTCTGAGTGTTATTTGATTCCAGTACTTCACACTCATTTATGTCTGAGGGTTTTTGCCGATCGACTGGTTGCCGACAGAGTCTGTTAGTGAGGGATTGACCATATCGACGCCCTTGGGGAAGACTACAGTATTAGGCCATTTCTGTTTGTCTTGCCCTGTTCTGGTCGGTGATATCTTTTTGCCCGCTGACTTATTTGTGCTGTCGATGACAGATTTTGACGTTATTTTAGGCATGGATTGGCTTCCTAAGTACAACGCCATCTTGGACTGTTTCGCGAGGATAGTCAAGTTCTACATACCAGGCTTGCCGCAGTTTCAGTTTGTTGCCGAGCCCGAGGAGAGCCATTATCTTGATTGATGTCCTGTGCCGTTGAGGAGCTTGTTGTCGCTTGTATTGATCAGTGGCCGATTGTCTGTGATTTCCCCGACGTGTTTCAGGAGATTCCGGGATTACCGCCGCGTCGGCATATTGAGTTCCAGATTGATCTTGTGCTCGTTAACGCACCTATATCGAAGGCCTCGTACCATATGGCACTGACGGAGTTACGTGAGCTGCAGCGACAGTTGGACGAGTTGCATAAGTTGGGATTCATTCGTCCAAGTAGTTCTCCGTGAGGAGCGCCGGTGCTCTTCATCAGGAAGAAGGATGACTCGTTGAGGCTCTGTGTGGATTACCGCGAGCTCAACCGGGTCACGATCAAGAACAAGTACCTGCTCCCGAGGATAGATGATTTGTTTGATCAACTACAGGGTGCACAGTTCTTTTCGAAGATTGACCTGCATTCTGGTTATCATCAGATTTGAGTCCGAGAGGAGGACATCCCAAAGACGGCTTTCAGGACACGTTATGGTCATTTTGAGTTTTAAGTCATGTCCTTCGGACTGACCAATGCACCCGCAGTCTTCATACAGTTGATGAACGAGGTCTTCTGTCCATATCTCGATCAGTTTGTTGTGGTCTTCATCGACGACATTCTGATATATTCGAGGACCCGTGAGGAGCATATGCAGCATTTGGAGATCGCTTTGCAGACCCTCTGTGCCCACCAGCTGTCACGCCCCAAACTCGGAAACCGGGCTCACAAAATTCCCGATCTCCGAATCCGGCGCCAACAGCCTCTGTAAAACCCCAGTCTCGGCTCCCAGCGCCCATTCGCCAGATTCCGATCCTGGGATGCTACAAGGAGGATTTTCAACATCAGTTTGATTCGTAATAAGCATAACTAAAGGCATAACCCACAAACAACAACCAAAAACTCCATCACATTTTCACTATGATAAAAAACTTTACAAGTACAATGAGCATAAAGGGAAATATAATGAAGATGAACAAAAACTCTAAAATGATCTGTCACGCGTCCAAGCCTCAGCGCTACTGCGATCCAACGCACCTACACGCAACGGTCGTGTATAAGCTTATAGAAAGCTTAGAGGGTGGTGAAAGTGTATGCTCAAGGTGGTAATGCAGCTATGCAGTATTAGAGTAATGCGGAACATGCTGATGAATGCCAAGAATACCATAGCCGTACCAAGGCCATGCGGTGCAAAGCATGAATGATGTCGGCCCTACCAAGGCCATGCAATGCGAAATGCAACTCAAGCATACAAATCCTCATCTAAGTCCACATCAATACAGTTAAAAATCTGGGATATCACCGGGGTCTAGTACACTCCAAGCCAGATTGCCGCCCCATCGCGCGCAATAAAGTGAGTGGAAAAGACTTCACTATCCGCCTGCCAATATCGGGCTCAGCTCGTCAATAGCGGACCCATTCCTCGAGCTGGTCAGACTCAGCCTAGCATTGCCCCCTACTCTCAGGCGGGTAAGGCCGCACCCCCTTCCAACCGATCACGACACAGTGGAAAGCGCAACCGTCTGGTAATCGGCACTCAGCGCTCATGCACACAATCTGTGTAGACGTTGGAGCAACCTCTTGGTACCATAAGGGTTTAGGGACTTTCACCCAGGGATATCTATCACACCCCATGTAGAACAGTATTTCCGGTATCCAATCCTGCCAACCACGATACGTCTGTGGAGGCTACGGCCCTGATGTCGCTAGGGCGTACAGTAACCATATCACACAATGCGAATGCATGAATCACACTATCCAGTCATGCAGCAATCCTGCGCGTATCATGCGCTCATGTAGGGCAACACCCCCTGTGCGGGAGCCCCTAAACCATCTGCCTAAAGGCATATGCTATGATCAGTCATTTCTCATATCAAGCATACGTATGATGCATATGATCATGAATCATGGAATTAAACATGTTATATGGGATGGATGATGTTCATAATGAAGATGGGCCTAGACGGCCTACACATTACACGTACGAGCCTAACAATGGGCTCTCGGGAAAGGCATAATGCAGACATTTAACCAACACTATACTTGCAATGTGGACATCAAACCAACATTGCTCCCAAGGCACGACTGTCACAAATATCATTACATAAATTATGTTGGGATCACACATTGCAATGGACCTTAGGTACATCCCATTGGGCCTTAAATACATCAAATGGGCCAAATCACATGGGCCTTATATTCATTAAGTGGGCCACATTAATGGGCCGCACCAATGGGCCTTATGTGCATTGCAATGAGTCGTAACCCGTGGGCCTTAGAATGCATCGAATGGGCCTAATCTTTTGGGCCTTATGTGTATCAGATGGGCCTTGCCAATTGGGCCCCCATATGTACATCAAATGGGCCTCAACCCATAGGCCCCAATACATTTTTAATGGCCTTAACCCATGGGCCCCTAATACATCAAATGGGCCTCGACTCATGGGCCTTACATACATATCAAAGTGGGCCTCAACTATGGGCCACAAGTAAACTGAGGTGGGCCTTATATATATATCAAGGTGGGCCTCAATCACGGGCCACAAGCAAACTGAGGTGGGCCTCCCACACCAGTAAAATATATATATAATATAATATATAATATGTATATATATATATATATATTTAGTACATATAATATTATATATAATATAATATTTTATATACATATATATACACACACACACACACACGTATGCATACACCCACACGCACGCACACACCCACCGTCCAGGACGGTGGGGTAAATATAAACATCACAGTGGGCTCCACCGTCCAGGCGGACGGTGGAAATGAAACACATACATCTTTGTGGGCTCCATGTGGGGCCCACCATAATGTTGCTATGTCATCCAACCCGTTGATAAGGCCACGTGGGCCCAGATGAAGGGTGAAAACAAATTTCACCTTGATCCCAAACTTTTGTGGGCCCAGAAAGGGTTTCAAGGGTAGAGTCCAATTCACATTGTTTCCTTTGATGTGGGCCACCCGAGTCTTGGATGGACCTCAAATTTGGAGGGTGGTCCACTGACCTCAGGGTCCACCATATGAATGGATTGGATGACACATAAACATCGCGAGAACTAATGCTTCAAAATTGGATGTCATTATCTCTGTTGTTTCTTGTGGTGCAGTAGCGGCTGCTGTGTTGTTTGTTTTATTTTTATTTTTTTTATTTTCTATTTTCTTGCGGTTTTCACAGGTGGGGTCCATATTTTGACAATCCACACCGTCCAATGGCATTCCATGGCTCAGCACGAGCAAAATAAGTCCAATATCGGACATATTTTGGCGTATAGGAAATCAGGGAAGGTTTCAATGGTGAAAACCACCATTTGGTATGATATGGCCCACCCGAAGGTCTGATTAATCCCATCTTTTGGCTCAACGCCTAAAAGGGGCTTGGGAAAGGAATGGATGGTGTGGATTGAAGACATACATCAAGATGGAGCCCACACAAGTGGACCACCCCCATTGGCTTGAAACCAAGCTACTATTTGCATTTTCCCACAAAACGTCCAGCGTCCCTGGACGCTGGACTCTTGTAAATACATTAGAGGTGGGCCACCTCATGGAGGATGGTGTGGATACTATACACAAAGTGAGCCCACTTGTAGATGGCTTGGACAGGATGCATGTTTCAGGGTGGGATCCATCTAAGTGGGCCATACAACCCTGTTATGATCACACATATAAAAAAAGAAATAGAGAGGGAGAGAGAGAGAGATAGAGAGTAAGACCCGCGTGATGGAGGGACCCCGACACTATGGGCCCTCCCTTGCACTAAATCATACATCAAGTGGGTCTCATTACATGTGGGTCCATGAAATCGAAATCCAACGGTGGAGATCCCTTCTCCACTAAAATAGACGGTCTAGATGACCCTAAGCATGTAAGGAAATAAACATCATGATGGGGTCCATGGAGAATGGCCCCATCATGGAATGATCATGATGATCCAAGTGGGCCATCGGCCACATCTTAGGGTCCAAAGTGAGATCCAAACCATTGATCGGTTGGCCTCACTTGGTCCATCTTAAAAACATTAAAAACTACCCTATCAAGGCACCCACCGCTTGATTTTCTTGCTTCCTTGGCTTCCTTAGATCCTTGTGCTTCTCTTTGCTGGAGGAAGATGAGAAATGGATGGTTGAGATGAGAGATGAAGGGGTAGGAAAGGTGGGCCTCACAAATGCATTTTTCTCTCCATGGAAAATGCTTGGACGTGAGGAGTTCTTGCTTGGATTGGATTTTGAAAAAAAAAGAAGGAGAGAGAGAGGGAGTGATGGGTGATGGAGTGATGGATGGGAGAGAGAGGGATGGGTGTAAGAGCTCTTTTTGACTTTTTTGGCTAATGGTGGAAGAGAAGTTATGGGTTGTAAGAAACTTTTTGACTTTTGAGGCTTGCTTGGGAAAGGGTGAAAGGTGATGTGTACTTAACATGATGGGATTGATGGGATTGATTGATTGATGTGATACCTTGTAGAGATTCCCTCGGAATTCGCACACGCGGCGTTTTCCTCGCACCGAACGCTGGCCCACATCCTCGACCAGGGCATCGCATCAGCGCGCGAGTCGCGGCATCGGAACCGCGGTGACGACGGGGTTGCTAAGGTATAAGTCCTGAGTTGAGTCGACTCGGGCTGACGGCATGAGAATCAGGGTCACGCGCAAATACCGATTAAGGGTCAAAGGTTGCCGGAATTTGACCGGGGAGACCGCGGAAGCCAATGGAACGGTACGGTCTAGGATACGGGGCTTACACCAGCTATATGCGAAGCTGGAGAAGTGTGAGTTTTAGTAGGAGGAGGTGAAATTTCTTAGTCATGTGGGGACGAGAGAGGGTGTCACATGGACCCCTCGAAGGTTGAGGCAGTACGCCAGTGGCGTCAGCCCACGACTGCGTCCGAGATCCACAGTTCCTTGGTTTAACGGATAATATCGGCGTTTCATTAAGGGCTTCTCTCGTATTGCAGCCCTGTTGACCTGGTGGACTCGGAAGGGCGTAGATTTTGTTTGAACCGACGCATGTGAGTAGGCATTTGTGGAGCTGAAGGACCGTCTAACGTCCGCTCCTGTCCCCACTCTTCCCTTTGGGAGTAATGGATTGTTGTATTTACTGATGCCTTACGTATTGGTTTAGGCACTGTCCTGATGCAACATGACAGACCTGTAGCCTTCGTGTCTCGTCAGCTCAATGTCCATGAGATGAATTACCCTACACATGACTTAGAGCTGGCAGCAGTCATCTTCACACTGAAGGTGTGGAGACACTATCTCTATGGGGTCAGGTTCACGCTCTTCTTTGACCATAAGAGCTTGAAGTATCTATTCTCTCAATCTAAGCTGAACATGAGGTAGAGACGTTAGATGGAGCTTCTGAAGGACTATGATTTTGACCTCCAGTACCACCCAGGTAAGGCAAATGTGGTGGCGGATGCCCTCAGCCGTCAGTTACGAGGCCCAGTGGCACATATGATGATTCAGGAGTGGAGGATGCTTGAGGATATAGTAGAGTACGACTCCGATTTTAGTTTGCAGTCTACTATCCTCCAGCTTCGAGCCTATCGATTCAACCCTCACTTGTCACAAGGGTGATCAAGGCTTAGCAGACAGATGAGTCATTACAGGATTATCGAGCAGAGGTAACATCTAAGAGTTAGACAGATTGACAGATTGGTGCTGATGGTGGACTTTGCTTCACAGGCCGATTATGTGTCCCAGATATTCCTCAGCTGCGTAGAGATCTTATGATTGAGGCACATCAATTGCGATTTTCTATCCACCATGGCTCGATGAAGACGTATCGTGATATGAAGAGACAGTATTTTTGGGTGGGGATGAAGTACCAGATCACTAGTTTTGTGGTCGAGTGTGATACGTGCCAGCGTGTCAAGGCAGATCATCAAAGACCCCGCAGTTTATTGCAGCCGTTTAGTGTCTTGACGTGAAAGTGGGAGCACGTATCTATTGATTTTATCATGGGTTTACCGAGGACTCAGTGTGGTCATGACACCATTTAGGTTGTCATGGACCGTCTGATGAAGTCGGCACATTTCCTTGCGGCTCATGCGACTTGGCCTTTCAACTGGCTTGTGAGGTTATTCATTGAGGAGATTGTGAGACTGCACGACGTTCCACTCTCGATCATTTCTGACCGAGACTCGAGGTTCACGTCTCAGTTTTGGAGGAGCTTTCAGAGAGTGATGGGTACTGATTTGCAGCTCAGCATCGTGTATCACCCGTAGACCGATGGCTAGACCGAGAGGGTCAATCAGATCCTTGAGGACATGCTTCGAGCCTGCATGATTGACCTCGGGGGTAGCTGGGATGAGCATATACGATTAGCTGAGTTCGCATACAACAACAGCTATCAGGCGATCATTGGCATGACTTCTTTTGAGGCATTATATGGCAGACCATCCAGATCTCTGAGTTGTTGGACTGAGGTTGGAGAGTGGCGTCTCCTAGGTCCCGAGCTTGTGCAGCAGACGTCAGAGGTTATCGATATCATGAAGCAGAGGATGCGCACAGCTTAGAGCTGGCAGAAGAGTTTTGCTGATCGTCGGCGTCGTCCCTTAGAGTATAATGTAGGGGACCACGTGTATCTCAAGGTCTCACCCATGAAGGGCGTAGTTCGATTTGAAGCAAAGGGTAAGCTTGCCCCGAGATTCATAGGACCTTTCGAGATCACTGAGCTCATTGACGCTGTGGCCTATCGGCCTGCCTTAACATCTCAGTTGTCTGGCGTCCACGATATTTTTTACGTCTCTATGTTGAGGAAGTGTGGGTCAGACGTAGTTCCTGTTATTGATTGTCAGCCGTTAGAGGTTCGTTAGGACGCTTCTTATATTGAGCAACTAGTTCGTATCCTTGATCGGAAGGAGCAGGTCCTCCGGACCAAGGTCATTCCCATGGTGAAGGTTCAGTGGTGTCACCATTCTTTTGATGAGGCATCTTGGGAGCAAGAGGCCAAGATCCGAGAGCACTATCCCCATCTCTTTGATGATTGATTATATGATGTATCTTGTATGTTGTCTCTGATTTTATATGATGATGCCTTGTTTCCTCTTCTATTATGAGTTATGATTACTTGCAATGATTGTAAATTTTGAGGATGAAATTTTTATTTGGAGGGGAGAGCTGTAAGACCCGTATTCTAGTCCGTACCGTTCTGTAGGCTTTCGCGGTCCTCCTGTTCGAATTTCGACAACCCTCGACTCTTATCCGATGTTTGCGCGCTATCCTAATCCGAGTCCTGCATACCAATGTCGACTCGATTTGAAACTTGTATCTTAGCGACCGCGCCGTCAACGCAGTTCTTACGCCGTGACTTGTGCACCGAACCGATACCCAGGTTAGAAGATGTGGGCCTGCGTTCATTCCAAAGAAATGCCGTGCGTTGTGAACTTCGAGGAAATCTCTACAATATGTCACATCAAGTTATGTCAAGTACACCACCTTACCTCCATGCCACCTCACCCAACAACAAGTACAAGTGACCTCTCTCTCTTTTTCCACAAGTCAACCCTCTCTTTCCCCTCACCACTCCTCTTTTACACATTTTCAAACAAGCCCATATCTTTCCTTACAACCACCACATCACCCCATCCCTTTAACCCATTGCTTCCCTCTCTCTCTTTCATTCCATCTCCTCACTCTCAAGCAACTAAAATTCCATACGTCCAAGATCTTCCCCAAAGCCAAGTGTGGCCCACTTTTCCCACCCTCTCATCTATCATCCCCACCATCAAGACTCCATCATCTACCGTTAAACGTTGAGCATAGGTGCGTAGAAGACTAAGGGACCAAGGAGAATGCCTAGAGGTGGGTGATCGACCGTCGAATTCTATTTTTAGGTCCCACTTATTGTGGGACCCACTTGATGTATGCATCGTATTTGGGAGGGCCCAATAGTGGCGGGGTCCCTCCCCTTCACGTATATTTCTCTCTCTCTCTTTCTCTCTCTCTCTCTTTATATGATGATGATGATGAAGGGGTGTGTGGCCCATCTAGTGTGTGTGTGTCCCACCATGGAGTATATATTTTAATCAATTTACCTTCATGTGGGACCCGTCATTTGGATGTGTTGGATCTACACCATCCAGCTCATTAGTGGGCCCGGGCGGAAGGAAAAACACAAGTATTAGGTGATCCAAACAGGTGGGCCACGTACATGTGGGACCCACCATGATGCTTATGTTATATCCATGCCGTCCAGCGTCCATGGACGCTGGACGGGAATGCCGGCTAACATGGAGTGCGTGTACTGGCAAGGGTATGTACTAATGAGCTTTAAAAAAAAATTATATTAGTTGGGGTGGGCTGCCCATGTAGGCCCCATCTTGATGTATGGGGGTGATCCACGCCGTTCATTCCATTCCCCAGCTCATTTTAGACGTTGAGCTGAAAAATGAACCCAATCTGATTCTCGGGCGGGCCATACCATAGGAAATAGTTCTATTACCGTTAAAACTCATCTTGATTCTTCTATTCGCCAAAAACACATCGCATATTCGTGTCATTTGGTCAATCATGGGCCATAGAATCCAATGGTCGGGTTGGATTTTTCGTATGCGGGCCCCACCTAGGGAAAAATGTAGAAAAACTCATTTAAAAAAAATACATGAGGCAACAACGCCTGTTGCTACCTCTGACACAGAGGACGCAACAGCGTCCTGGGTGCTGGAGGCAAGGACCCACGGTCCCAGCCGTGAGCCCCACCATGATGTGTGTCTATCATCAACACTGTGCATTTTGTCAGGTCCCCTTTGATAGTGGGCGACCCCAAAAATCGGTTGTACACGGGACTCAGGTGGCCCACACGGTAGGAAATAGTGTGTTGAACGTCTGTCATTGAAACCCTTTTAAGTTAGAAGGTTTGGATTAATATGAAATATGTTTTTCCTATCCATTCAGGTCCTTGTGACCTTATCAACCGTTTGGATGACATATAATCATTACGGTGGGCCCCATGTTTATGTGGCCTTGTCAACAGATTGGATGATAAATAAACATTACAGTGGCCCTTGGACCATGTGACCTCATCCACAGGATGGGTGGAAAATAAACATTTCGGTGGGCCCCATATCTGGGTGATCTTATCCACGGGTTGGGTGGAAAATAGACATTAAGGTGGACCCCACATGGGACCCACTTATGTATGCATTGTATCCACACCTTTCATTGATGTGGGCCTCCACCATGAGGTATGTGATTTATTTATGACCGTCCATCCCTATGGGACCCACCATGATGCATGTGTTTCATCCAAATTGTCCAACCATTGAAATCCTTGGGACCTTATGATCAGATTGGATGGGAAATAAATGTTATGGTGGGCCTTGGGAATTTTAATAGTGGTAATTATTATCACCACTTACATTTGGGGTGTGGCTCATTTGTTATACACGGGGCCCATTGACGTAGCCCATTTGATATACACATGGCCCATGTGGTGTGGCCCACTTACCATACTTATGGCCCATTGTTGAGGCCCACCTTGATTTGTATAAAGGCCTGTTGTTGGGGCCAGCCTTAATAAACATGGGGCCCATGTTATGTGGCCCATTTAATGTATCTGAGGTCCATGGGTTGAGGCCTAATGAAATGTATATAAGGCCTATTGCAATGTATGATTCCACCATGGTTTCTGTAATGATGTTTTGGCGGCCATGCCTTGGGAGCAATGATGGTTTGATGTCCACATTGTAAGGATAATGTTGGTTAAACGTACGCGTTATGACTCTCCCTAGGGCCCATTGATAGGCCCATACTTGTAGTGTGTAGTCCGTCTAGGCCCATCATCGTTATGAACAGAGCCCGTCACTACATAACTTGTTTAGTATAGATCCGTGATTCATGCTCATACGCATCATATGCATGCTTGATATGAGGAGTGACTGGTCATAGCAAATGCCTTCGGGTAGATTGTTTATGGGCTCCCTGATAGGCGGAGTTGCCCTTCATGAGCGCGCTGTATGCGCAGGACTGTTGCATGACTGGTAGTGTGATTCATGCACTTCACATTTGTATGAAATGATTACTATACGCCCTAGCAACATCAGGGTTATGACCTCCACAGACAAATTGTGGATGGCAGGATCGGTTACCGAAAATATTGTTAATAAGCATTAGGGCGCCATAAATGTCCCTGGGTGAAAATTCCTAAACCCGATGGTACCAGAGGATGACTCCAATGTCGAGACCGAGTGGATATATAAGTGCACGAGGGCCAAATACCAGGAGGCTGCGTCTCTCACTGTGTCATGGTCGGTTGGAAAGGGGTGTGGCCTTACTCGCCCGAGAGTAGGGGACAATACTAGGTTAAGTTTGACCAGCTCGTGAATGGGTCCGCTATCGACGTGCCGGATAGGTATTGACAGACTATTCGCCAGGCAGATAGTGAGGTTTCTTACGCTCACTTGGACTGTGCGGCTAGGAGAGCGGCAGTGCCATTTGGAGTGTACTAAACCCCAATGATTATCCAGAATGAGAACTGTACTGATATATGATGAGGATTGGCATGCTTGAACTGCATCTCGCATCGCATGGTCTTGACATGGCCGATAACATTCATATCTTGCACCGCATAGCCTTGGTACGGCTGATTGCATTCATGTACTCATAAGCATGATTCCGTATTTCTCTAGCCTTGCCTTCTGAGCACACTTATATTGCGTACACACTTACACCACCCTCTAAGCTTTCTATAAGATTATGCATGATTGATGCGTGCAGGTGATGTCAGAACGCAGCCGTAGCCTTGTCGCAGTTGGAGTGTGTAGCCGAGCTTTTGGAGTTTCTGTTATTATCATTATCTTGTATTTCCCTTCATATGCACTGTATTCAAAGTTTTTGATCATAGTGGATTTTGTAATGGTATTCTTATGGTTATTGTTCATGGGTTATGCTTATGGTTATGCTCATTACGAATCAAATCATGATTAGAAATCCTCCTTGTAGCATCCCAGGATCGGAACCTGGTGTATGGGTGCCGGGAGCCGAGAATGGGGTACTACGGAGGGTGTCGGCGCCGGATTCGACGATTAAAAATTTTGTGAGCCCGGTTTTCAAGTTCGGGGTGTGATAGAAGTTGGTATCAGAGTATAACTTGGGAATAACTGAGAACAACATCACATGTTTACTATTTGTTTAGGACGATTAGGTTCCGAATGTGTAACCTTTCGATTGGGTCCCTTAACGTGCCCTTGGGAGTTTTTAAAGATTGATAGGCACCTTTGTTCTTTTCTATAGGACATGCCGCGTAGGAGAGTGACCCGATTGACTCCTGCTCTACCACCCAATGCTCTCGCTTTTCCACCCGTGACTTCCGTTCCACCCCCAGAGATCCATGCTCCCCAGCCTGAGGATGTCGTTCTTCCACCTGAGGCCGGTGCGGATCCGACTGTACCTGTGAGTACCTCTCAGTTACAGCAGATGTTACAGGCTGTGACAGCCGCACTTTAGGGATAGGGCAGGCACCTAGTCGTTTCGCCAGCTCAGGCCGAGCAGGAGCGCGCGAGTGCCCTTCTTTGAGAGTTCAGACAGCTTGATCCTCTGCATTTCCAGGGTGAGTCGGATCCGACTACAGCCGAGAGATGGCGCTCCGATGTGGAGAAGATTTTTGATACTATGGCATGTACGACCGAGTAGCGAGTTCCGTTGGCAGTATTTCTTCTCTAGGGTGAGGCCGAGCACTGGTGGACCTCCATTACCTGTGTTGCAGGGCCTGATTATGTCTGAACATGGGAGGACTTTATCAACTGATTTGAGGAGCAGTACTTCCCTGACCACATTCGACGTCAGAGAGCACTAGAGTTCGAGACTCTAGTGCAGGGGGACATGACCGTGGCGCAGTACGCGGCCCATTTTGTAGCGCTATTGAGGTTCGCGCCATATTTGGTTGATGATAAGGGGCGGAAGGCCTGCCGTTTCGAGAATGGCTTGCGATACGGTCTTTGAGGCCGTGTGATTGGGCACGAGCTCCTAACTTTTCAGGCAGTAGTACGGAGGGCCTAGATTTAGGAGACTGAGTGGGCCGGTTCACAGGGCAATCGAGATCAGAGGAGAGGTCGGAAGAGGCAGGCTCCCTCCAGTAGCTCCCATCAACATCGATGCCCACAGAGGTACAGGAGCCACCCACCTGCTAGAGCACCAGCATCCCCAGCAGCACCCCTAGCGCTACCCTAACAGCCATTTGTAGGGACCTATTTTGGATGTGATGGGACAGGGCACTGCCTGGCTGAGTGCCCTCGCCCTCATCTGCAGCAGTCGAGAGGGCTACAACAACCTTCAGTGTAGCAGTGACCTCAGTAGCAGTCTCTAGCACAGCAGCGACCCCATCAGCAACGACCGCAGCCACCTCAACCGCCGAGGCCCCAGCAGCAGCAACAAAGACAA